>NW_028257412.1:156942-313885 GCF_982258835.1 Parasteatoda tepidariorum | reverse complement strand
ATTGGACCAGGTATTATATTACAGGGTAATAGTGTACCCTACAACAGGAAATAATTATAGGTCAATTAGGGGGTACACTATGTATGTTTTAAATAGTGCATTAAAACAAGAAAATACGAAGACACTTTTCTATGTTAACTAACGGCACGGTATCGGACCTTAATATTGACCTATAATTTTTAAATTGGACCACGTATTATATTACAGGGTTATAGTGTACCCTACCACAGGAAATAATTATAGGTCATTTAGGGGGTACACAGCGTGACCCTAAATTTTACTATGTATGCCTATGCGAAATAAAGTGTTCTGAGAAGCTTAAAATGAAGAAATAAGCGTTCTAAAATGCTTTAAAAATTCAAAGACATCTTTCAATGGTTAACTAGCGCAAGGCGCAATATCAGACCTTAATATTGACCCATAATATTTAAATTGGACCAGGTATTATATTACAGGGTAATAGTGCACCCTACGACAGGAAATAATTATAGGTCAATTAGGGGGTACACTATGTATATTTTAAATAGTGCATTAAAACAAGGAAATACGAAGACACTTTTCTATGTTAACTAACGGCACGGTATCGGACCTTAATATTGACCTATAATTTTTAAATTGTAACACGTATTATATTACAGGGTAATAGTGTACCTTACCACAGGAAATAATTATAGGTCAATTAGGTGGTACACAGCATGACCCTAAAATTTACTATGTATGCCTATGCGAAATAGAGTGTTCTGAGAAGCTTAAAATGAAGAAATAAGCGTTCTAAAATGCTTTAAAAATTCAAAGACATCTTTCAATGGTTAACTAACGCAAGGCGCGATATCAGACCTTAATATGGAACCATAATATTTCAATTGGACCAGGTATTATATTACAGGGTAATAGTGTACCCTACAACAGGAAATAATTATAGGTCAATTAGGGGGTACACTATGTATGTTTTAAATAGTGCATTAAAACAAGAAAATACGAAGACACTTTTCTATGTTAACTAACGGCACGGTATCGGACCTTAATATTGACCTATAATTTTTAAATTGGACCACGTATTATATTACAGGGTTATAGTGTACCCTACCACAGGAAATAATTATAGGTCATTTAGGGGGTACACAGCGTGACCCTAAATTTTACTATGTATGCCTATGCGAAATAAAGTGTTCTGAGAAGCTTAAAATGAAGAAATAAGCGTTCTAAAATGCTTTAAAAATTCAAAGACATCTTTCAATGGTTAACTAGCGCAAGGCGCAATATCAGACCTTAATATTGACCCATAATATTTAAATTGGACCAGGTATTATATTACAGGGTAATAGTGCACCCTACGACAGGAAATAATTATAGGTCAATTAGGGGGTACACTATGTATATTTTAAATAGTGCATTAAAACAAGGAAATACGAAGACACTTTTCTATGTTAACTAACGGCACGGTATCGGACCTTAATATTGACCTATAATTTTTAAATTGTAACACGTATTATATTACAGGGTAATAGTGTACCTTACCACAGGAAATAATTATAGGTCAATTAGGTGGTACACAGCATGACCCTAAAATTTACTATGTATGCCTATGCGAAATAGAGTGTTCTGAGAAGCTTAAAATGAAGAAATAAGCGTTCTAAAATGCTTTAAAAATTCAAAGACATCTTTCAATGGTTAACTAACGCAAGGCGCGATATCAGACCTTAATATTGAAAAATAATATTTCAATTGGACCAGGTATTATATTACAGGGTAATAGTGTACCCTACAACAGGAAATAATTATAGGTCAATTAGGGGGTACACTATGTATGTTTTAAATAGTGCATTAAAACAAGAAAATACGAAGACACTTTTCTATGTTAACTAACGGCACGGTATCGGACCTTGATATTGACCTATAATTTTTAAATTGGACCACGTATTATATTACAGGGTTATAGTGCACCCTACCACAGGAAATAATTATAGGTCAATTAGGGGGTACACAGAGTGACCCTAAAGTTTACTATGTATGCCTATGCGAAATAAAGTGTTCTGAGAAGCTTAAAATGAGGAAATAAGCGTTCTAAAATGCTTTAAAAATTCAAAGACATTTTTCTATGTTAACTAACGGCACGGTATCGGACCTTAATATTGACCCATAATTTTTAAATTGGACCACGTATTATATTACAGGGTAATAGTGTGCCCTACCACAGGAAATAATTATAGGTCATTTAGGGGGTACACAGCGTGACCCTAAATTTTACTATGTATGCCTATGCGAAATAAAGTGTTCTGAGAAGCTTAAAATGAAGAAATAAGCGTTCTAAAATGCTTTAAAAATTCAAAGACATCTTTCAATGGTTAACTAGCGCAAGGCGCAATATCAGACCTTAATATTGACCCATAATATTTAAATTGGACCAGGTATTATATTACAGGGTAATAGTGCACCCTACGACAGGAAATAATTATAGGTCAATTAGGGGGTACACTATGTATATTTTAAATAGTGCATTAAAACAAGGAAATACGAAGACACTTTTCTATGTTAACTAACGGCACGGTATCGGACCTTAATATTGACCTATAATTTTTAAATTGTACCACGTATTATATTACAGGGTAATAGTGTACCTTACCACAGGAAATAATTATAGGTCAATTAGGTGGTACACAGCATGACCCTAAAATTTACTATGTATGCCTATGCGAAATAGAGTGTTCTGAGAAGCTTAAAATGAAGAAATAAGCGTTCTAAAATGCTTTAAAAATTCAAAGACATCTTTCAATGGTTAACTAACGCAAGGCGCGATATCAGACCTTAATATGGAACCATAATATTTCAATTGGACCAGGTATTATATTACAGGGTAATAGTGTACCCTACAACAGGAAATAATTATAGGTCAATTAGGGGGTACACTATGTATGTTTTAAATAGTGCATTAAAACAAGAAAATACGAAGACACTTTTCTATGTTAACTAACGGCACGGTATCGGACCTTAATATTGACCTATAATTTTTAAATTGGACCACGTATTATATTACAGGGTTATAGTGTACCCTCCCACAGGAAATAATTATAGGTTAATTAGGGGGTACACAGAGTGACCCTAAAGTTTACTATGTATGCCTATGCGAAATAAAGTGTTCTGAGAAGCTTAAAATGAGGATATAAGCGTTCTAAAATGCTTTAAAAATTCAAAGACATTTTTCTATGTTAACTAACGGCACGGTATCGGACCTTAATATTGACCCATAATTTTTAAATTGGACCACGTATTATATTACAGGGTAATAGTGTGCCCTACCACAGGAAATAATTATAGGTCATTTAGGGGGTACACAGCGTGACCCTAAATTTTACTATGTATGCCTATGCGAAATAAAGTGTTCTGAGAAGCTTAAAATGAAGAAATAAGCGTTCTAAAATGCTTTAAAAATTCAAAGACATCTTTCAATGGTTAACTAGCGCAAGGCGCAATATCAGACCTTAATATTGACCCATAATATTTAAATTGGACCAGGTATTATATTACAGGGTAATAGTGCACCCTACGACAGGAAATAATTATAGGTCAATTAGGGGGTACACTATGTATATTTTAAATAGTGCATTAAAACAAGGAAATACGAAGACACTTTTCTATGTTAACTAACGGCACGGTATCGGACCTTAATATTGACCTATAATTTTTAAATTGTACCACGTATTATATTACAGGGTAATAGTGTACCTTACCACAGGAAATAATTATAGGTCAATTAGGTGGTACACAGCATGACCCTAAAATTTACTATGTATGCCTATGCGAAATAGAGTGTTCTGAGAAGCTTAAAATGAAGAAATAAGCGTTCTAAAATGCTTTAAAAATTCAAAGACATCTTTCAATGGTTAACTAACGCAAGGCGCGATATCAGACCTTAATATGGAACCATAATATTTCAATTGGACCAGGTATTATATTACAGGGTAATAGTGTACCCTACAACAGGAAATAATTATAGGTCAATTAGGGGGTACACTATGTATGTTTTAAATAGTGCATTAAAACAAGAAAATACGAAGACACTTTTCTATGTTAACTAACGGCACGGTATCGGACCTTAATATTGACCTATAATTTTTAAATTGGACCACGTATTATATTACAGGGTTATAGTGTACCCTACCACAGGAAATAATTATAGGTCAATTAGGGGGTACACAGAGTGACCCTAAAGTTTACTATGTATGCCTATGCGAAATAAAGTGTTCTGAGAAGCTTAAAATGAGGAAATAAGCGTTCTAAAATGCTTTAAAAATTCAAAGACATTTTTCTATGTTAACTAACGGCACGGTATCGGACCTTAATATTGACCTATAATTTTTAAATTGGACCACGTATTATATTACAGGGAAATAGTGTACCCTACCACAGGAAATAATTATAGGTCATTTAGGGGGTACACAGCGTGACCCTAAATTTTACTATGTATGCCTATGCGAAATAGAGTGTTCTGAGATGCTTAAAATGAAGAAATAAGCGTTCAAAAATGCTTTAAAAATTCAAAGACATCTTTCAATGGTTAACTAACGCAAGGCGCAATATCAGACCTTAATATTGACCCATAATATTTAAATTGGACCAGGTATTATATTACAGGGTAATAGTGTACCCTACCACAGGAAATAATTATAGGTCAATTAGGGGGTACACTATGTATATTTTAAATAGTGCATTAAAACAAGGAAATACGAAGACACTTTTCTATGTTAACTAACGGCACGGTATCGGACCTTAATATTGACCTATAATTTGTAAATTGGACCACGTATTATATTACAGGGTTATAGTGTACCCTACCACAGGAAATAATTATAGGTCAATTAGGGGGTACGCAGAGTGACCCTAAAGTTTACTATGTATGCCTATGCGAAATAAAGTGTTCTGAGAAGCTTAAAATGAGGAAATAAGCGTTCCAAAATGCTTTAAAAATTCAAAGACATTTTTCTATGCTAACTAACGGCACGGTATCGGACCTTAATATTGACCTATAATTTTTAAATTGGACCACGTATTATATTACAGGGTAATAGTGTACCCTACCACAGGATATAATTATAGGTCATTTAGGGGGTACACAGCGTGACCCTAAATTTTACTATGTATGCCTTTGCGAAATAGAGTGTTCTGAGATGCTTAAAATGAAGAAATAAGCGTTCTAAAATGCTTTAAAAATTCAAAGACATCTTTCAATTGTTAACTAACGCAAGGCGCAATATCAGACCTTAATATTGACCCATAATATTTAAATTGGAATAGGTATTATATTACAGGGTAATAGTGTACCCTACCACAGGAAATAATTATAGGTCAATTAGGGGGTACACTATTTATATTTTAAATAGTGCATTAAAACAAGGAAATACGAAGACACTTTTCTATGTTAACTAACGGCACGGTATCGGACCTTAATATTGACCTATAATTTGTAAATTGGACCACGTATTATATTACAGGGTTATAGTGTACCCTATCACAGGAAATAATTATAGGTCAATTAGGGGGTACGCTGAGTGACCCTAAAGTTTACTATGTAAGCCTATGCGAAATAAAGTGTTCTGAGAAGCTTAAAATGAGGAAATAAGCGTTCTAAAATGCTTTAAAAATTCAAAGACATTTTTCTATGCTAACTAACGGCACGGTATCGGACCTTAATATTGACCTATAATTTATAAATTGGACCACCTATTATATTACAGGGTAATAGTGTACCCTACCACAGGAAATAATTATAGGTCAATTAGGGGGTACACAGCGTGACCCTAAAGTTTACTATGTATGCCTATGCGAAATAAAGTGTTCTGAGAAGCTTAAAATGAAGAAATAAGCGTTCTAAAATGCTTTAAAAATTCAAAGACATCTTTCAATGGTTAACTAACGCAAGGCGCAATATCAAACCTTAATATTGACCCATAATATTTAAATTGAACAAGGTATTGTATTACAGGGTAATAGTGTACCCTACCACAGGAAATAATTATAGGTCAATTAGGGGGTACACTATGTATATTTTAAATAGTGCATTAAAACAAGGAAATACGAAGACATTTTTCAATGTTAAGTAACGGCACGGTATCGGAACTTAATATTGACCTATAATTTTTACATTGGACCACGTATTATATTACAGGGTAATAGTGTACCCTACCACAGGAATTAATTATAGGTCATTTAGGGGGTACACAGCGTGACCCTAAATTTTACTATGTATGCCTATGCGAAATAAAGTGTTCTGAGAAGCTTAAAATGAGGAAATAAGCGTTCTAAAATGCTTTAAAAATTCAAAGACATTTTTCTATGTTAACTAACGGCACGGTATCGGACCTTAATATTGACCTATAATTTTTAAATTGGACCACGTATTATATTACAGGGAAATAGTGTACCCTACCACAGGAAATAATTATAGGTCATTTAGGGGGTACACAGCGTGACCCTAAATTTTACTATGCATGCCTATGCGAAATAGAGTGTTCTGAGATGCTTAAAATGAAGAAATAAGCGTTCAAAAATGCTTTAAAAATTCAAAGACATCTTTCAATGGTTAACTAACGCAAGGCGCAATATCAGACCTTAATATTGACCCATAATATTTAAATTGGACCAGGTATTATATTACAGGGTAATAGTGTACCCTACCACAGGAAATAATTATAGGTCAATTAGGGGGTACACTATGTATATTTTAAATAGTGCATTAAAACAAGGAAATACGAAGACACTTTTCTATGTTAACTAACGGCACGGTATCGGACCTTAATATTGACCTATAATTTGTAAATTGGACCACGTATTATATTACAGGGTTATAGTGTACCCTACCACAGGAAATAATTATAGGTCAATTAGGGGGTACGCAGAGTGACCCTAAAGTTTACTATGTATGCCTATGCGAAATAAAGTGTTCTGAGAAGCTTAAAATGAGGAAATAAGCGTTCTAAAATGCTTTAAAAATTCAAAGACATTTTTCTATGCTAACTAACGGCACGGTATCGGACCTTAATATTGACCTATAATTTTTAAATTGGACCACCTATTATATTACAGGGTAATAGTGTACCCTAAAACAGGAAATAATTATAGGTCAATTAGGGGGTACACAGCGTGACCCTAAAGTTTACTATGTATGCCTAGGCGAAATAAAGTGTTCTGAGAAGCTTAAAATGAAGAAATAAGCGTTCTAAAATGCTTTAAAAATTCAAAGACATCTTTCAATGGTTAACTAACGCAAGGCGCAATATCAAACCTTAATATTGACCCATAATATTTAAATTGAACAAGGTATTGTATTACAGGGTAATAGTGTACCCTACCACAGGAAATAATTATAGGTCAATTAGGGGGTACACTATTTATATTTTAAATAGTGCATTAAAACAAGGAAATACGAAGACACTTTTCTATGTTAACTAACGGCACGGTATCGGACCTTAATATTGACCTATAATTTGTAAATTGGACCACGTATTATATTACAGGGTTATAGTGTACCCTATCACAGGAAATAATTATAGGTCAATTAGGGGGTACGCAGAGTGACCCTAAAATTTACTATGTATGCCTATGCGAAATAAAGTGTTCTGAGAAGCTTAAAATGAGGAAATAAGCGTTCTAAAATGCTTTAAAAATTCAAAGACATTTTTCTATGCTAACTAACGGCACGGTATCGGACCTTAATATTGACCTATAATTTTTAAATTGGACCACCTATTATATTACAGGGTAATAGTGTACCCTACCACAGGAAATAATTATAGGTCAATTAGGGGGTACACAGCGTGACCCTAAAGTTTACTATGTATGCCTATGCGAAATAAAGTGTTCTGAGAAGCTTAAAATGAAGAAATAAGCGTTCTAAAATGCTTTAAAAATTCAAAGACATCTTTCAATGGTTAACTAACGCAAGGCGCAATATCAAACCTTAATATTGACCCATAATATTTAAATTGAACAAGGTATTGTATTACAGGGTAATAGTGTACCCTACCACAGGAAATAATTATAGGTCAATTAGGGGGTACACTATGTATATTTTAAATAGTGCATTAAAACAGGGAAATACGAAGACATTTTACAATGTTAACTAACGGCACGGTATCGGAACTTAATATTGACCTATAATTTTTACATTGGACCACGTATTATATTACAGGGTAATAGTGTACCCTACCACAGGAATTAATTATAGGTCATTTAGGGGGTACACAGCGTGACCCTAAATTTTACTATGTATGCCTATGCGAAATAAAGTGTTCTGAGAAGCTTAAAATGAGGAAATAAGCGTTCTAAAATGCTTTAAAAATTCAAAGACATTTTTCTATGTTAACTAACGGCACGGTATCGGACCTTAATATTGACCTATAATTTTTAAATTGGACCACGTATTATATTACAGGGAAATAGTGTACCCTACCACAGGAAATAATTATAGGTCATTTAGGGGGTACACAGCGTGACCCTAAATTTTACTATGCATGCCTATGCGAAATAGAGTGTTCTGAGATGCTTAAAATGAAGAAATAAGCGTTCAAAAATGCTTTAAAAATTCAAAGACATCTTTCAATGGTTAACTAACGCAAGGCGCAATATCAGACCTTAATATTGACCCATAATATTTAAATTGGACCAGGTATTATATTACAGGGTAATAGTGTACCCTACCACAGGAAATAATTATAGGTCAATTAGGGGGTACACTATGTATATTTTAAATAGTGCATTAAAACAAGGAAATACGAAGACACTTTTCTATGTTAACTAACGGCACGGTATCGGACCTTAATATTGACCTATAATTTGTAAATTGGACCACGTATTATATTACAGGGTTATAGTGTACCCTACCACAGGAAATAATTATAGGTCAATTAGGGGGTACACAGAGTGACCCTAAAGTTTACTATGTATGCCTATGCGAAATAAAGTGTTCTGAGAAGCTTAAAATGAGGAAATAAGCGTTCTAAAATGCTTTAAAAATTCAAAGACATTTTTCTATGCTAACTAACGGCACGGTATCGGACCTTAATATTGACCTATAATTTTTAAATTGGACCACCTATTATATTACAGGGTAATAGTGTACCCTAAAACAGGAAATAATTATAGGTCAATTAGGGGGTACACAGCGTGACCCTAAAGTTTACTATGTATGCCTATGCGAAATAAAGTGTTCTGAGAAGCTTAAAATGAAGAAATAAGCGTTCTAAAATGCTTTAAAAATTCAAAGACATCTTTCAATGGTTAACTAACGCAAGGCGCAATATCAAACCTTAATATTGACCCATAATATTTAAATTGAACAAGGTATTGTATTACAGGGTAATAGTGTACCCTACCACAGGAAATAATTATAGGTCAATTAGGGGGTACACTATTTATATTTTAAATAGTGCATTAAAACAAGGAAATACGAAGACACTTTTCTATGTTAACTAACGGCACGGTATCGGACCTTAATATTGACCTATAATTTGTAAATTGGACCACGTATTATATTACAGGGTTATAGTGTACCCTATCACAGGAAATAATTATAGGTCAATTAGGGGGTACGCAGAGTGACCCTAAAGTTTACTATGTAAGCCTATGCGAAATAAAGTGTTCTGAGAAGCTTAAAATGAGGAAATAAGCGTTCTAAAATGCTTTAAAAATTCAAAGACATTTTTCTATGCTAACTAACGGCACGGTATCGGACCTTAATATTGACCTATAATTTTTAAATTGGACCACCTATTATATTACAGGGTAATAGTGTACCCTACCACAGGAAATAATTATAGGTCAATTAGGGGGTACACAGCGTGACCCTAAAGTTTACTATGTATGCCTATGCGAAATAAAGTGTTCTGAGAAGCTTAAAATGAAGAAATAAGCGTTCTAAAATGCTTTAAAAATTCAAAGACATCTTTCAATGGTTAACTAACGCAAGGCGCAATATCAAACCTTAATATTGACCCATAATATTTAAATTGAACAAGGTATTGTATTACAGGGTAATAGTGTACCCTACCACAGGAAATAATTATAGGTCAATTAGGGGGTACACTATGTATATTTTAAATAGTGCATTAAAACAAGGAAATACGAAGACATTTTTCAATGTTAAGTAACGGCACGGTATCGGAACTTAATATTGACCTATAATTTTTACATTGGACCACGTATTATATTACAGGGTAATAGTGTACCCTACCACAGGAATTAATTATAGGTCATTTAGGGGGTACACAGCGTGACCCTAAATTTTACTATGTATGCCTATGCGAAATAAAGTGTTCTGAGAAGGTTAAAATGAGGAAATAAGCGTTCTAAAATGCTTTAAAAATTCAAAGACATTTTTCTATGTTAACTAACGGCACGGTATCGGACCTTAATATTGACCTATAATTTTTAAATTGGACCACGTATTATATTACAGGGAAATAGTGTACCCTACCACAGGAAATAATTATAGGTCATTTAGGGGGTACACAGCGTGACCCTAAATTTTACTATGCATGCCTATGCGAAATAGAGTGTTCTGAGATGCTTAAAATGAAGAAATAAGCGTTCAAAAATGCTTTAAAAATTCAAAGACATCTTTCAATGGTTAACTAACGCAAGGCGCAATATCAGACCTTAATATTGACCCATAATATTTAAATTGGACCAGGTATTATATTACAGGGTAATAGTGTACCCTACCACAGGAAATAATTATAGGTCAATTAGGGGGTACACTATGTATATTTTAAATAGTGCATTAAAACAAGGAAATACGAAGACACTTTTCTATGTTAACTAACGGCACGGTATCGGACCTTAATATTGACCTATAATTTGTAAATTGGACCACGTATTATATTACAGGGTTATAGTGTACCCTACCACAGGAAATAATTATAGGTCAATTAGGGGGTACGCAGAGTGACCCTAAAGTTTACTATGTATGCCTATGCGAAATAAAGTGTTCTGAGAAGCTTAAAATGAGGAAATAAGCGTTCTAAAATGCTTTAAAAATTCAAAGACATTTTTCTATGCTAACTAACGGCACGGTATCGGACCTTAATATTGACCTATAATTTTTAAATTGGACCACCTATTATATTACAGGGTAATAGTGTACCCAAAAACAGGAAATAATTATAGGTCAATTAGGGGGTACACAGCGTGACCCTAAAGTTTACTATGTATGCCTATGCGAAATAAAGTGTTCTGAGAAGCTTAAAATGAAGAAATAAGCGTTCTAAAATGCTTTAAAAATTCAAAGACATCTTTCAATGGTTAACTAACGCAAGGCGCAATATCAAACCTTAATATTGACCCATAATATTTAAATTGAACAAGGTATTGTATTACAGGGTAATATTGTACCCTACCACAGGAAATAATTATAGGTCAATTAGGGGGTACACTATTTATATTTTAAATAGTGCATTAAAACAAGGAAATACGAAGACACTTTTCTATGTTAACTAACGGCACGGTATCGGACCTTAATATTGACCTATAATTTGTAAATTGGACCACGTATTATATTACAGGGTTATAGTGTACCCTATCACAGGAAATAATTATAGGTCAATTAGGGGGTACGCAGAGTGACCCTAAAATTTACTATGTATGCCTATGCGAAATAAAGTGTTCTGAGAAGCTTAAAATGAGGAAATAAGCGTTCTAAAATGCTTTAAAAATTCAAAGACATTTTTCTATGCTAACTAACGGCACGGTATCGGACCTTAATATTGACCTATAATTTTTAAATTGGACCACCTATTATATTACAGGGTAATAGTGTACCCTACCACAGGAAATAATTATAGGTCAATTAGGGGGTACACAGCGTGACCCTAAAGTTTACTATGTATGCCTATGCGAAATAAAGTGTTCTGAGAAGCTTAAAATGAAGAAATAAGCGTTCTAAAATGCTTTAAAAATTCAAAGACATCTTTCAATGGTTAACTAACGCAAGGCGCAATATCAAACCTTAATATTGACCCATAATATTTAAATTGAACAAGGTATTGTATTACAGGGTAATAGTGTACCCTACCACAGGAAATAATTATAGGTCAATTAGGGGGTACACTATGTATATTTTAAATAGTGCATTAAAACAGGGAAATACGAAGACATTTTTCAATGTTAACTAACGGCACGGTATCGGAACTTAATATTGACCTATAATTTTTACATTGGACCACGTATTATATTACAGGGTAATAGTGTACCCTACCACAGGAATTAATTATAGGTCATTTAGGGGGTACACAGCGTGACCCTAAATTTTACTATGTATGCCTATGCGAAATAAAGTGTTCTGAGAAGCTTAAAATGAGGAAATAAGCGTTCTAAAATGCTTTAAAAATTCAAAGACATTTTTCTATGTTAACTAACGGCACGGTATCGGACCTTAATATTGACCTATAATTTTTAAATTGGACCACGTATTATATTACAGGGAAATAGTGTACCCTACCACAGGAAATAATTATAGGTCATTTAGGGGGTACACAGCGTGACCCTAAATTTTACTATGCATGCCTATGCGAAATAGAGTGTTCTGAGATGCTTAAAATGAAGAAATAAGCGTTCAAAAATGCTTTAAAAATTCAAAGACATCTTTCAATGGTTAACTAACGCAAGGCGCAATATCAGACCTTAATATTGACCCATAATATTTAAATTGGACCAGGTATTATATTACAGGGTAATAGTGTACCCTACCACAGGAAATAATTATAGGTCAATTAGGGGGTACACTATGTATATTTTAAATAGTGCATTAAAACAAGGAAATACGAAGACACTTTTCTATGTTAACTAACGGCACGGTATCGGACCTTAATATTGACCTATAATTTGTAAATTGGACCACGTATTATATTACAGGGTTATAGTGTACCCTACCACAGGAAATAATTATAGGTCAATTAGGGGGTACACAGAGTGACCCTAAAGTTTACTATGTATGCCTATGCGAAATAAAGTGTTCTGAGAAGCTTAAAATGAGGAAATAAGCGTTCTAAAATGCTTTAAAAATTCAAAGACATTTTTCTATGCTAACTAACGGCACGGTATCGGACCTTAATATTGACCTATAATTTTTAAATTGGACCACCTATTATATTACAGGGTAATAGTGTACCCTAAAACAGGAAATAATTATAGGTCAATTAGGGGGTACACAGCGTGACCCTAAAGTTTACTATGTATGCCTATGCGAAATAAAGTGTTCTGAGAAGCTTAAAATGAAGAAATAAGCGTTCTAAAATGCTTTAAAAATTCAAAGACATCTTTCAATGGTTAACTAACGCAAGGCGCAATATCAAACCTTAATATTGACCCATAATATTTAAATTGAACAAGGTATTGTATTACAGGGTAATAGTGTACCCTACCACAGGAAATTGTTATAGGTGAATTAGGGGGTACACTATTTATATTTTAAATAGTGCATTAAAACAAGGAAATACGAAGACACTTTTCTATGTTAACTAACGGCACGGTATCGGACCTTAATATTGACCTATAATTTGTAAATTGGACCACGTATTATATTACAGGGTTATAGTGTACCCTATCACAGGAAATAATTATAGGTCAATTAGGGGGTACGCAGAGTGACCCTAAAATTTACTATGTATGCCTATGCGAAATAAAGTGTTCTGAGAAGCTTAAAATGAGGAAATAAGCGTTCTAAAATGCTTTAAAAATTCAAAGACATTTTTCTATGCTAACTAACGGCACGGTATCGGACCTTAATATTGACCTATAATTTTTAAATTATACCACCTATTATATTACAGGGTAATAGTGTACCCTACCACAGGAAATAATTATAGGTCAATTAGGGGGTACACTATGTATATTTTAAATAGTGCATTAAAACAAGGAAATACGAAGACACTTTTCTATGTTAACTAACGGCACGGTATCGGACCTTAATATTGACCTATAATTTGTAAATTGGACCACGTATTATATTACAGGGTTATAGTGTACCCTACCACAGGAAATAATTATAGGTCAATTAGGGGGTACGCAGAGTGACCCTAAAGTTTACTATGTATGCCTATGCGAAATAAAGTGTTCTGAAAAGCTTAAAATGAGGAAATAAGCGTTCTAAAATGCTTTAAAAATTCAAAGACATTTTTCTATGCTAACTAACGGCACGGTATCGGACCTTAATATTGACCTATAATTTTTAAATTGGACCACCTATTATATTACAGGGTAATAGTGTACCCTAAAACAGGAAATAATTATAGGTCAATTAGGGGGTACACAGCGTGACCCTAAAGTTTACTATGTATGCCTATGCGAAATAAAGTGTTCTGAGAAGCTTAAAATGAAGAAATAAGCGTTCTAAAATGCTTTAAAAATTCAAAGACATCTTTCAATGGTTAACTAACGCAAGGCGCAATATCAAACCTTAATATTGACCCATAATATTTAAATTGAACAAGGTATTGTATTACAGGGTAATAGTGTACCCTACCACAGGAAATAATTATAGGTCAATTAGGGGGTACGCTATTTATATTTTAAATAGTGCATTAAAACAAGGAAATACGAAGACACTTTTCTATGTTAACTAACGGCACGGTATCGGACCTTAATATTGACCTATAATTTGTAAATTGGACCACGTATTATATTACAGGGTTATAGTGTACCCTATCACAGGAAATAATTATAGGTCAATTAGGGGGTACGCAGAGTGACCCTAAAATTTACTATGTATGCCTATGCGAAATAAAGTGTTCTGAGAAGCTTAAAATGAGGAAATAAGCGTTCTAAAATGCTTTAAAAATTCAAAGACATTTTTCTATGCTAACTAACGGCACGGTATCGGACCTTAATATTGACCTATAATTTTTAAATTGGACCACCTATTATATTACAGGGTAATAGTGTACCCTACCACAGGAAATAATTATAGGTCAATTAGGGGGTACACAGCGTGACCCTAAAGTTTACTATGTATGCCTATGCGAAATAAAGTGTTCTGAGAAGCTTAAAATGAAGAAATAAGCGTTCTAAAATGCTTTAAAAATTCAAAGACATCTTTCAATGGTTAACTAACGCAAGGCGCAATATCAAACCTTAATATTGACCCATAATATTTAAATTGAACAAGGTATTGTATTACAGGGTAATAGTGTACCCTACCACAGGAAATAATTATAGGTCAATTAGGGGGTACACTATGTATATTTTAAATAGTGCATTAAAACAGGGAAATACGAAGACATTTTTCAATGTTAACTAACGGCACGGTATCGGAACTTAATATTGACCTATAATTTTTACATTGGACCACGTATTATATTACAGGGTAATAGTGTACCCTACCACAGGAATTAATTATAGGTCATTTAGGGGGTACACAGCGTGACCCTAAATTTTACTATGTATGCCTATGCGAAATAAAGTGTTCTGAGAAGCTTAAAATGAGGAAATAAGCGTTCTAAAATGCTTTAAAAATTCAAAGACATTTTTCTATGTTAACTAACGGCACGGTATCGGACCTTAATATTGACCTATAATTTTTAAATTGGACCACGTATTATATTACAGGGAAATAGTGTACCCTACCACAGGAAATAATTATAGGTCATTTAGGGGGTACACAGCGTGACCCTAAATTTTACTATGCATGCCTATGCGAAATAGAGTGTTCTGAGATGCTTAAAATGAAGAAATAAGCGTTCAAAAATGCTTTAAAAATTCAAAGACATCTTTCAATGGTTAACTAACGCAAGGCGCAATATCAGACCTTAATATTGACCCATAATATTTAAATTGGACCAGGTATTATATTACAGGGTAATAGTGTACCCTACCACAGGAAATAATTATAGGTCAATTAGGGGGTACACTATGTATATTTTAAATAGTGCATTAAAACAAGGAAATACGAAGACACTTTTCTATGTTAACTAACGGCACGGTATCGGACCTTAATATTGACCTATAATTTGTAAATTGGACCACGTATTATATTACAGGGTTATAGTGTACCCTATCACAGGAAATAATTATAGGTCAATTAGGGGGTACGCAGAGTGACCCTAAAATTTACTATGTATGCCTATGCGAAATAAAGTGTTCTGAGAAGCTTAAAATGAGGAAATAAGCGTTCTAAAATGCTTTAAAAATTCAAAGACATTTTTCTATGCTAACTAACGGCACGGTATCGGACCTTAATATTGACCTATAATTTTTAAATTATACCACCTATTATATTACAGGGTAATAGTGTACCCTACCACAGGAAATAATTATAGGTCAATTAGGGGGTACACTATGTATATTTTAAATAGTGCATTAAAACAAGGAAATACGAAGACACTTTTCTATGTTAACTAACGGCACGGTATCGGACCTTAATATTGACCTATAATTTGTAAATTGGACCACGTATTATATTACAGGGTTATAGTGTACCCTACCACAGGAAATAATTATAGGTCAATTAGGGGGTACGCAGAGTGACCCTAAAGTTTACTATGTATGCCTATGCGAAATAAAGTGTTCTGAAAAGCTTAAAATGAGGAAATAAGCGTTCTAAAATGCTTTAAAAATTCAAAGACATTTTTCTATGCTAACTAACGGCACGGTATCGGACCTTAATATTGACCTATAATTTTTAAATTGGACCACCTATTATATTACAGGGTAATAGTGTACCCTAAAACAGGAAATAATTATAGGTCAATTAGGGGGTACACAGCGTGACCCTAAAGTTTACTATGTATGCCTATGCGAAATAAAGTGTTCTGAGAAGCTTAAAATGAAGAAATAAGCGTTCTAAAATGCTTTAAAAATTCAAAGACATCTTTCAATGGTTAACTAACGCAAGGCGCAATATCAAACCTTAATATTGACCCATAATATTTAAATTGAACAAGGTATTGTATTACAGGGTAATAGTGTACCCTACCACAGGAAATAATTATAGGTCAATTAGGGGGTACGCTATTTATATTTTAAATAGTGCATTAAAACAAGGAAATACGAAGACACTTTTCTATGTTAACTAACGGCACGGTATCGGACCTTAATATTGACCTATAATTTGTAAATTGGACCACGTATTATATTACAGGGTTATAGTGTACCCTATCACAGGAAATAATTATAGGTCAATTAGGGGGTACGCAGAGTGACCCTAAAATTTACTATGTATGGCTATGCGAAATAAAGTGTTCTGAGAAGCTTAAAATGAGGAAATAAGCGTTCTAAAATGCTTTAAAAATTCAAAGACATTTTTCTATGCTAACTAACGGCACGGTATCGGACCTTAATATTGACCTATAATTTTTAAATTGGACCACCTATTATATTACAGGGTAATAGTGTACCCTACCACAGGAAATAATTATAGGTCAATTAGGGGGTACACAGCGTGACCCTAAAGTTTACTATGTATGCCTATGCGAAATAAAGTGTTCTGAGAAGCTTAAAATGAAGAAATAAGCGTTCTAAAATGCTTTAAAAATTCAAAGACATCTTTCAATGGTTAACTAACGCAAGGCGCAATATCAAACCTTAATATTGACCCATAATATTTAAATTGAACAAGGTATTGTATTACAGGGTAATAGTGTACCCTACCACAGGAAATAATTATAGGTCAATTAGGGGGTACACTATGTATATTTTAAATAGTGCATTAAAACAGGGAAATACGAAGACATTTTTCAATGTTAACTAACGGCACGGTATCGGAACTTAATATTGACCTATAATTTTTACATTGGACCACGTATTATATTACAGGGTAATAGTGTACCCTACCACAGGAATTAATTATAGGTCATTTAGGGGGTACACAGCGTGACCCTAAATTTTACTATGTATGCCTATGCGAAATAAAGTGTTCTGAGAAGCTTAAAATGAGGAAATAAGCGTTCTAAAATGCTTTAAAAATTCAAAGACATTTTTCTATGTTAACTAACGGCACGGTATCGGACCTTAATATTGACCTATAATTTTTAAATTGGACCACGTATTATATTACAGGGAAATAGTGTACCCTACCACAGGAAATAATTATAGGTCATTTAGGGGGTACACAGCGTGACCCTAAATTTTACTATGCATGCCTATGCGAAATAGAGTGTTCTGAGATGCTTAAAATGAAGAAATAAGCGTTCAAAAATGCTTTAAAAATTCAAAGACATCTTTCAATGGTTAACTAACGCAAGGCGCAATATCAGACCTTAATATTGACCCATAATATTTAAATTGGACCAGGTATTATATTACAGGGTAATAGTGTACCCTACCACAGGAAATAATTATAGGTCAATTAGGGGGTACACTATGTATATTTTAAATAGTGCATTAAAACAAGGAAATACGAAGACACTTTTCTATGTTAACTAACGGCACGGTATCGGACCTTAATATTGACCTATAATTTGTAAATTGGACCACGTATTATATTACAGGGTTATAGTGTACCCTACCACAGGAAATAATTATAGGTCAATTAGGGGGTACACAGAGTGACCCTAAAGTTTACTATGTATGCCTATGCGAAATAAAGTGTTCTGAGAAGCTTAAAATGAGGAAATAAGCGTTCTAAAATGCTTTAAAAATTCAAAGACATTTTTCTATGCTAACTAACGGCACGGTATCGGACCTTAATATTGACCTATAATTTTTAAATTGGACCACCTATTATATTACAGGGTAATAGTGTACCCTAAAACAGGAAATAATTATAGGTCAATTAGGGGGTACACAGCGTGACCCTAAAGTTTACTATGTATGCCTATGCGAAATAAAGTGTTCTGAGAAGCTTAAAATGAAGAAATAAGCGTTCTAAAATGCTTTAAAAATTCAAAGACATCTTTCAATGGTTAACTAACGCAAGGCGCAATATCAAACCTTAATATTGACCCATAATATTTAAATTGAACAAGGTATTGTATTACAGGGTAATAGTGTACCCTACCACAGGAAATAATTATAGGTCAATTAGGGGGTACACTATTTATATTTTAAATAGTGCATTAAAACAAGGAAATACGAAGACACTTTTCTATGTTAACTAACGGCACGGTATCGGACCTTAATATTGACCTATAATTTGTAAATTGGACCACGTATTATATTACAGGGTTATAGTGTACCCTATCACAGGAAATAATTATAGGTCAATTAGGGGGTACGCAGAGTGACCCTAAAATTTACTATGTATGCCTATGCGAAATAAAGTGTTCTGAGAAGCTTAAAATGAGGAAATAAGCGTTCTAAAATGCTTTAAAAATTCAAAGACATTTTTCTATGCTAACTAACGGCACGGTATCGGACCTTAATATTGACCTATAATTTTTAAATTGGACCACCTATTATATTACAGGGTAATAGTGTACCCTACCACAGGAAATAATTATAGGTCAATTAGGGGGTACACTATGTATATTTTAAATAGTGCATTAAAACAAGGAAATACGAAGACACTTTTCTATGTTAACTAACGGCACGGTATCGGACCTTAATATTGACCTATAATTTGTAAATTGGACCACGTATTATATTACAGGGTTATAGTGTACCCTACCACAGGAAATAATTATAGGTCAATTAGGGGGTACGCAGAGTGACCCTAAAGTTTACTATGTATGCCTATGCGAAATAAAGTGTTCTGAAAAGCTTAAAATGAGGAAATAAGCGTTCTAAAATGCTTTAAAAATTCAAAGACATTTTTCTATGCTAACTAACGGCACGGTATCGGACCTTAATATTGACTAACGCAAGGCGCAATATCAAACCTTAATATTGACCCATAATATTTAAATTGAACAAGGTATTGTATTACAGGGTAATAGTGTACCCTACCACAGGAAATAATTATAGGTCAATTAGGGGGTACACTATTTATATTTTAAATAGTGCATTAAAACAAGGAAATACGAAGACACTTTTCTATGTTAACTAACGGCACGGTATCGGACCTTAATATTGACCTATAATTTGTAAATTGGACCACGTATTATATTACAGGGTTATAGTGTACCCTATCACAGGAAATAATTATAGGTCAATTAGGGGGTACGCAGAGTGACCCTAAAATTTACTATGTATGCCTATGCGAAATAAAGTGTTCTGAGAAGCTTAAAATGAGGAAATAAGCGTTCTAAAATGCTTTAAAAATTCAAAGACATTTTTCTATGCTAACTAACGGCACGGTATCGGACCTTAATATTGACCTATAATTTTTAAATTGGACCACCTATTATATTACAGGGTAATAGTGTACCCTACCACAGGAAATAATTATAGGTCAATTAGGGGGTACACAGCGTGACCCTAAAGTTTACTATGTATGCCTATGCGAAATAAAGTGTTCTGAGAAGCTTAAAATGAAGAAATAAGCGTTCTAAAATGCTTTAAAAATTCAAAGACATCTTTCAATAGTTAACTAACGCAAGGCGCAATATCAAACCTTAATATTGACCCATAATATTTAAATTGAACAAGGTATTGTATTACAGGGTAATAGTGTACCCTACCACAGGAAATAATTATAGGTCAATTAGGGGGTACACTATGTATATTTTAAATAGTGCATTAAAACAAGGAAATACGAAGACATTTTTCAATGTTAACTAACGGCACGGTTTCGGAACTTAATATTGACCTATAATTTTTACATTGGACAACGTATTATATTACAGGGTAATAGTGTACCCTACCACAGGAATTAATTATAGGTCATTTAGGGGGTACACAGCGTGACCCTAAATTTTACTATGTATGCCTATGCGAAATAAAGTGTTCTGAGAAGCTTAAAATGAGGAAATAAGCGTTCTAAAATGCTTTAAAAATTCAAAGACATTTTTCTATGTTAACTAACGGCACGGTATCGGACCTTAATATTGACCTATAATTTTTAAATTGGACCACGTATTATATTACAGGGTAATAATGTACCCTACCTCAGGAAATAATTATAGGTCATTTAGGGGGTACACAGCGTGACCCTAAATTTTACTATGTATGCCTATGCGAAATAGAGTGTTCTGAGATGCTTAAAATGAAGAAATAAGCGTTCAAAAATGCTTTAAAAATTCAAAGACATCTTTCAATGGTTAACTAACGCAAGGCGCAATATCAGACCTTAATATTGACCCATAATATTTAAATTGGACCAGGTATTATATTACAGGGTAATAGTGTACCCTACCACAGGAAATAATTATAGGTCAATTAGGGGGTACACTATGTATATTTTAAATAGTGCATTAAAACAAGGAAATACGAAGACACTTTTCTATGTTAACTAACGGCACGGTATCGGAAATTAATATTGACCTATAATTTTTAAATTGGACCACGTATTATATTACAGGGTTATAGTGTACCCTACCACAGAAAATAATTATAGGTCAATTAGGGGGTACGCAGAGTGACCCTAAAGTTTACTATGTATGCCTATGCGAAATAAAGTGTTCTGAGAAGCTTAAAATGAGGAAATAAGCGTTCTAAAATGCTTTAAAAATTCAAAGACATTTTTCTATGCTAACTAACGGCACGGTATCGGACCTTAATATTGACCTATAATTTTTAAATTGGACCACCTATTATATTACAGGGTAATAGTGTACCCTACCACAGGAAATAATTATAGGTCAATTAGGGGGTACACAGCGTGACCCTAAAGTTTACTATGTATGCCTATGCGAAATAAAGTGTTCTGAGAAGCTTAAAATGAAGAAATAAGCGTTCTAAAATGCTTTAAAAATTCAAAGACATCTTTCAATGGTTAACTAACGCAAGGCGCAATATCAAACCTTAATATTGACCCATAATATTTAAATTGAACCAGGTATTGTATTACAGGGTAATAGTGTATCCTACCACAGGAAATAATTATAGGTCAATTAGGGGGTACACTAAGTGTATTTTAAATAGTGCATTAAAACAAGGAAATACGAAGACATTTTTCAATGTTAACTAACGGCACGGTATCGGAACTTAATATTGACCTATAATTTTTAAGATGGACCACGTATTATATTACAGGGTAATAGTGTACCCTACCACAGGAAATAATTATAGGTCATTTAGGGGGTACACAGCGTGACCCTAAATTTTACTATGTATGCCTATGGGAAATAGAGTGTTCTGAGAAGCTTAAAATGAAGAAATAAGCGTTCTAAAATGCTTTAAAAATTCAAAGACATCTTTCAATGGTTAAATAACGCAAGGCGCAATATAAGACCTTAATATTGACCCATAATATTTAAATTGGACCAGGTATTATATTACAGGGTAATAGTGTACCCTTCCAAAGGAAATAATTATAGGTCAATTAGGGGGTACACAGCGTGACCCTAAAGTTTACTATGTATGCCTATGCGAAATAAAGTGTTCTGAGAAGCTTAAAATGAGGTAATAAGCGTTCTAAAATGCTTTAAAAATTCAAAGACATTTTTCTATGTTAACTAACGTCACGGTATCGGACCTTAATATTGACCTATAATTTTTAAATTGGACCACGTATTATATTACAGGGTAATAGTGTACCCTACCACAGGATATAATTATAGGTCATTTAGGGGGTTCACAGTGTGACCCTAAAGTTTACTATGTATGCCTATGCGAAATAAAGTGTTCTGAGAAGCTTAAAATGAAGAAATAAGCGTTCTAAAATGCTTTAAAAATTCAAAGACATCTTTCAATGGTTAACTAACGCTAGGCGCAATATCAGACCTTAATATTGACCCATAATATTTAAATTGGACCAGGTATTATATTACAGGGTAATAGTGTACCCTGCCACAGGAAATAATTATAGGTCAATTAGGGGGTACACTATGTATATTTTAAATAGTGTATTAAAACAAGGAAATACGAAGACACTTTTCTATGTTAACTAACGGCCCGGTATCGGACCTTAATATTGACTTATAATTTTTAAATTGGACCACGTATTATATTATAGGGTAATAGTGTACCCTACCACAAGAAATAATTATAGGTCAATTAGGGAGTACACAGCGTGACCCCAAAGTTCTCTATGTATGCCTCTGCGAAATAGAGTGTTCTGAGAAGCTTAAAATGAAGAAATAAGCGTTCTAAAATGCTTTAAAAATTCAAAGACATCTTTCAATGTTTAACTAACGCTAGGCGCAATATCAGACCTTAATATTGACCCATAATATATAAATTGGACCAGGTATTATATTACAGGGTAATAGTGTACCCTACCACAGGAAATAATTATAGGTCATTTAGGGGGTACACTATGTATATTTTAAATAGTGCATTAAAACAAGGAAATACGAAGACACTTTTCTATTTTAACTAACGGCACGGTATCGGACCTTAATATTGACCTATAATTTTTAAATTGTACCACGTATTATATTACAGGGTAATAGTGTACCTTACCACAGGAAATAATTATAGGTCAATTAGGTGGTACACAGCGTGACCCTAAAATCTACTATGTATGCCTATGCGAAATAGAGTGTTCTATGAAGCTTAAAATGAAGAAATAAGCGTTCTAAAATGCTTTAAAAATTCAAAGACATCTTTCAATGGTTAACTAACGCAAGGCGCGATATCAGACCTTAATATGGAACCATAATATTTCAATTAGACCAGGTATTATATTACAGGGAAATAGTGTACCCTACAACAGGAAATAATTATAGGTCAATTAGGGGGTACACTATGTATATTTTAAATAGTGCATTAAAACAAGAAAATACGAAGACAATATTCTATGTTAACTAACGGCACGGTATCGGACCTTAATATTGACCTATAATTTTTAAATTGGACCACGTATTATATTACAGGGTTAGAGTGTACCCTACCACAGGAAATAATTATAGGTCAATTAGGGGGTACACAGAGTGACCCTAAAATTTACTATGTATGCCTATGCGAAATAAAGTGTTCTGAGAAGCTTAAGATGAGGAAATAAGCGTTCTAAAATGCTTTAAAAATTCAAAGACATTTTTCTATGTTAACTAACGGCACGGAATCGGACCTTAATATTGACCTATAATTTTTAAATTGGACCACCTATTATATTACAGGGTATTAGTGTACCCTACCACAGGAAATAATTATAGGTCATTTAGGGGGTACACTATGTATATTTTAAATAGTGCATTAAAACAAGGAAATACGAAGACACTTTTCTATGTTAACTAACGGCACGGTATCGGACCTTAATATTGACCTATAATTTTTAAATTGTACCACGTATTATATTACAGGGTAATAGTGTACCTTACCACAGGAAATAATTATAGGTCAATTAGGTGGTACACAGCGTGACCCTAAAGTCACGCTGTGTACCACCTAATTATAGGTCATGTATGCCTATGCGAAATAGAGTGTTCTGAGAAGCTTAAAATGAAGAAATAAGCGTTCTAAAATGCTTTATAAATTCAAAGACATCTTTCAATGGTTAACTAACGCAAGGCGCGATATCAGACCTTAATATGGAACCATAATATTTCAATTAGACCAGGTATTATATTACAGGGAAATAGTGTACCCTACAACAGGAAATAATTATAGGTCAATTAGGGGGTACATTATGTATATTTTAAATAGTGCATTAAAACAAGAAAATACGAAGACACTTTTCTATGTTAACTAACGGCACGGTATCGGACCTTAATATTGACCTATAATTTTTAAATTGGACCACGTATTATATTACAGGGTTATAGTGTACCCTGCCACAGGAAATAATTATAGGTCAATTAGGGGGTACACAGAGTGACCCTAAAGTTTACTATGTATGCCTATGCGAAATAAAGTGTTCTGAGAAGCTTAATATGAGGAAATAAGCGTTTTAAAATGCTTTAAAAATTCAAAGACATTTTTCTATGTTAACTAACGGCACGGTATCGGACCTTAATATTGACCTATAATTTTTAAATTGGACCACGTATTATATTACAGGGTAATAGTGTACCCTACCACAGGAAATACTTATAGGTCATTTAGGGGGTACACAGCGTGACCCTAAATTTTACTATGTTTGCCTATGCGAAATAGAGTGTTCTGAGATGCTTAAAATGAAGAAATAAGCATTCTAAAATGCTTTAAAAATTCAAAGACATCTTTCAATGGTTAACTAACGCAAGGCGCAATATCAGACCTTAATATTGACCCATAATATTTAACTTGAACCAGGTATTATATCACAGGGTAATAGTGTACCCTACCACAGGAAATAATTATAGGTCAATTAGGGGGTACACTATGTATATTTTAAATAGTGCATTAAAACAAGGAAATTCGAAGACACTTTTCTATGTTAACTAACGGCACGGTATCGGACCTTAATATTGACCTATAATTTTTAAATTGGACCACGTGTTATATTACAGGGTTATAGTGTACCCTACCACAGGAAATAATTATAGGTCAATTAGGGGGTACACAGAGTGACCCTAAAGTTTACTATGTATGCCAATGCGAAATAAAGTGTTCTCAGAAGCTTAAAATGAGGAAATAAGCGTTCTAAAATGCTTTAAAATTCAAAGACATTTTTCTATGTTAACTAACGGCACGGTATCGGACCTTATTATTGACCTATAATTTTTAAATTGGACCACGTATTATATTACAGGGTAATAGTGTACCCTACCACAGGAAATAATTATAGGTCAATTAGGGGGTACACTATGTATATTTTAAATAGTGCATTAAAACAAGGAAATTCGAAGACTCTTTTCTATGTTAGCTAACGGTAGGGTATCGGACCTTAATATTGACCTAAAATTTTTAACTTGGACCACGTATTATATTACAGTGTGATAGTGTACCCTACCACAGAAAATAATTATAGGTCAATTAGGGGGTACTCAGCGTGACCCTAAAGTTTACTATGTATGCCTATGCGAAATAAAGTGTTCTGAGAAGCTTAAAATGAAGAAATAAGCGTTCTAAAATGCTTTAAAAATTCAAACACATCTTTCAATGGTTACCTAACGCAAGGCGCAATATCAGACCTTAATATTGACCCATAATATTTAAATTGGACCAGGTATTATATTACAGGGTAATAGTGTACCCTACCACAGGAAATAATTATAGGTCAATTAGGGGGTACACAGCGTGACCCTAAAGTTTACTATGTATGCCTAAGCGAAATAAAGTGTTCTGAGAAGCTTAAAAGGAGGAAATAAGCGTTCTAAAATGCTTTAAAAATTCAAAGACATTTTTCAATGTTTACTAACGGCACGGTATCGGACCTTAATATTGACCTATAATTTTTAAATTGGACCACGTATTATATTACAGTTTAATAGTGTACCCTACCACAGGAAATAATTATAGGCCATTTAGGGGGTACACAGCGTGACCCCAAAGTTTACTATGTATGCCTATGCGAAATAGAGTGTTCTGAGAAGCTTAAAATGAAGAAATAAGCGTTCTAAAATGCTTTAAAAATTCAAAGACATCTTTCAATGGTTAACTAACGCAAGGCGCGATATCAGACCTTAATATGGAACCATAATATTTAAATTGGACCAGGTATTATATTACAGGGTAATAGTGTACCCTACAACAGGAAATAATTATAGGTCAATTAGGGGGTACACTATGTATATTTTAAATAGTGCAATAAAACAAGGAAATACGAAGACATTTTTCAATGTTAACTAACGGCACGGTATCGGAACTTAATATTGACCTATAATTTTTAAATTGGACCACGTATTATATTACAGGGTAATAGTGTACCCTACCACAGGAAATAATTATAGGCCATTTAGGGGGGACACAGCGTGACCCCAAAGTTTACTATGTATGCCTATGCGAAATAGAGTGTTCTGAGAAGCTTAAAATGAAGAAATAAGCGTTCTAAAATGCTTTAAAAATTCAAAGACATCTTTCAATGGTTAACTAACGCAAGGCGCGATATCAGACCTTAATATGGAACCATAATATTTAAATTGGACCAGGTATTATATTACAGGGTAATAGTGTACCCTACAACAGGAAATAATTATAGGTCAATTAGGGGGTACACTATGTATATTTTAAATAGTGCATTAAAACAAGGAAATACGAAGATACTTTTCTATGTTAACTAACGGCACGGTATCGGACCTTAATATTGACCTATAATTTTCTAAATTGGACCACGAATTATATTACAGGGTAATAGTGTACCCTACCACAGGAAATAATTATAGGTCAATTAGGGGGTACACAGCGTGACCCTAAAGTTTACTATGTATGCCTATGCGAAATAAAGTGTTCTGAGAAGCTTAAAATGAGGAAATAAACGTTCTAAAATGCTTTAAAAATTCAAAGACACTTTTCTATGTTAATTAACGGCACGGTATCGGACCTTAATATTGACCTATAATTTTTAAATTGCTCCACGTATTATATTACAGGGTGATAGTGTACCCTAAAACAGAAAATAATTATAGGTCAATTAGGGGGTACACAGCGGGACCCTAAAGTTTACTATGTATGCCTATGCGAAATAAAGTGTTCTGAGAAGCTTAAAATGAAGAAATAAGCGTTCTAAAATGCTTTAAAAATTCAAAGACATCTTTCAATGGTTAACTAACGCAAGGCGAAAAATCAGACCTTAATATTGACTAATAATATTTAAATTGGACCAGGTATTATATTACAGGGTAATAGTGTACCCTACCACAGGAAATAATTATAGGTCAATTAGGGGGTACACTATGTATATTTTAAATAGTGCATTAAAACAAGGAAATACGAAGACACTTTTCTATGTTAACTAACGGCACGGTATCGGACTTTAATATTGACCTATAATTTTTAAATTGGACCACGTATTATATTACAGGGTAATAGTGTACCCTACCACAGGAAATAATTATAGGTCATTTAGGGGGTACACAGCATGACCCTAAAGTTTACTATGTATGCCTATGCGAAATAAAGTGTTCTGAGAAGCTTAAAATGAGGAAATAAACGTTCTAAAATGCTTTAAAAATTCAAAGACACTTTTCTATGTTAATAAACGGCACGGTATCGGACCTTAATATTGACCTATAATTTTTAAATTGGACCACGTATTGTATTACAGGGTAATAGTGTACCCTACCACAGGAAATAATTATAGGTCAATTAGGGGGTACACAGCGTGACCCTAAAGTTTACTATGTATGCCTATGCGAAATAGAGTGTTCTGAGAAGCTTAAAATGAAGAAATAAGCGTTCTAAAATGCTTTAAAAATTCAAAGACATCTTTCAATGGTTAACTAACGCAAGGCGCGATATCAGACCTTAATATGGAACCATAATATTTAAATTGGACCAGGTATTATATTACAGGGTAATAGTGTACCCTACAACAGGAAATAATTATAGGTCAATTAGGGGGTACTCTATGTATATTTTAAATAGTGCATTAAAACAAGGAAATTCGAAGACTCTTTTCTATGTTAACTAACAGTAGGGTATCGGACCTTAATATTGACCTAAAATTTTTAAATTGGAAAACGTATTATATTACAGGGTAATAGTGTACCCTACCACAGAAAATAATTATAGGTCAATTAGGGGGTACACAGCGTGACCCTAAAGTTTACTATGTATGCCTATGCGAAATAAAGTGTTCTGAGAAGCTTACAATGAAGAAATAAGCGTTCTAAAATGCTTTAAAAATTCAAAGACATCTTTCAATGGTTAACTAACGCAAGGCGTGATATCAGACCTTAATATAGAACCATAATATTTAAATTGGACCAGGTATTATATTACAGGGTAATAATGTACCCTACAACAGGAAATAATTATAGGTCAATTAGGGGGTACACTATGTATATTTTAAATAGTGCATTAAAACAAGGAAATTCGAAGACACTTTTCTATGTTAACTAACGGCAAGGTATCGGACCTTAATATTGACCTATAATTTTTAAATTGGACCACGTATTATATTTCCGGGTAATAGTGTACCCTACCACGGGAAATAATTATAGGTCATTTAGGGGGTACACAGCGTGACCCTAAAGTTTACTATGTATGCCTATGCGAAATAGAGTGTTCTGAGAAGCTTAAAATTAAGAAATAAGCGTTCTAAAATGCTTCAAAAATTCAAAGACATCTTTCAATGGTTAACTAACGCAAGGCGCGATATCAGACCTTAATATGGAACCATAATATTTAAATTGGACCAGGTATTATATTACAGGGTAAAAGTGTGCCCTACAACAGGAAATAATTATAGGTCAATTAGGGGGTACACTATGTATATTTTAAATAGTGCATTAAAACAAGGAAATTCGAAGACTCTTTTCTATGTTAGCTAACGGTAGGGTATCGGACCTTAATATTGACCTAAAATTTTTAAATTGGACCACGTATTATATTACAGTGTGATAGTGTACCCTACCACAGAAAATAATTATAGGTCAATTAGGGGGTACTCAGCGTGACCCTAAAGTTTACTATGTATGCCTATGCGAAATAAAGTGTTCTGAGAAGCTTAAAATGAAGAAATAAGCGTTCTAAAATGCTTTAAAAATTCAAAGACATCTTTCAATGGTTACCTAACGCAAGGCGCAATATCAGACCTTAATATTGACCCATATTATTTAAATTGGACCAAGTATTATATTACAGGGTAATAGTGTACCCTACCACAGGAAATAATTATAGGTCAATTAGGGGGTACACAGCGTGACCCTAAAGTTTACTATGTATGCCTATGCGAAATAAAGTGTTCTGAGAAGCTTAAAAGGAGGAAATAAGCGTTCTAAAATGCTTTAAAAATTCAAAGACATTTTTCAATGTTTACTAACGGCACGGTATCGGACCTTAATATTGACGTATAATTTTTAAATTGGACCACGTATTATATTACAGGGTAATAGTGTACCCTACCACAGGAAATAATTATAGGCCATTTAGGGGTACACAGCGTGACCCCAAAGTTTACTATGTATGCCTATGCGAAATAGAGGGTTCTGAGAAGCTTAAAATGAAGAAATAAGCGTTCTAAAATGCTTTAAAAATTCAAAGACATCTTTCAATGGTTAACTAACGCAAGGCGTGATATCAGACCTTAATATAGAACCATAATATTTAAATTGGACCAGGTATTATATTACAGGGTAATAGTGTACCCTACAACAGGAAATAATTATAGGTCAATTAGGGGGTACACTATGTATATTTTAAATAGTGCATTAAAACAAGGAAATTCGAAGACACTTTTCTATGTTAACTAACGGCACGGTATCGGACCTTAATATTGACCTATAATTTTTAAATTGGACCACGTATTATATTTCCGGGTAATAGTGTACCCTACCACAGGAAATAATTATAGGTCATTTAGGGGGTACACAGCGTGACCCTAAAGTTTACTATGTATGCCTATGCGAAATAGAGTGTTCTGAGAAGCTTAAAATTAAGAAATAAGCGTTCTAAAATGCTTCAAAAATTCAAAGACATCTTTCAATGGTTAACTAACGCAAGGCGCGATATCAGACCTTAATATGGAACCATAATATTTAAATTGGACCAGGTATTATATTACAGGGTAAAAGTGTGCCCTACAACAGGAAATAATTATAGGTCAATTAGGGGGTACACTATGTATATTTTAAATAGTGCATTAAAACAAGGAAATTCGAAGACTCTTTTCTATGTTAGCTAACGGTAGGGTATCGGACCTTAATATTGACCTAAAATTTTTAAATTGGACCACGTATTATATTACAGTGTGATAGTGTACCCTACCACAGAAAATAATTATAGGTCAATTAGGGGGTACTCAGCGTGACCCTAAAGTTTACTATGTATGCCTATGCGAAATAAAGTGTTCTGAGAAGCTTAAAATGAAGAAATAAGCGTTCTAAAATGCTTTAAAATTCAAAGACATCTTTCAATGGTTACCTAACGCAAGGCGCAATATCAGACCTTAATATTGACCCATAATATTTAAATTGGACCAGGTATTATATTACAGGGTAATAGTGTACCCTACCACAGGAAATAATTATAGGTCAATTAGGGGGTACACAGCGTGACCCTAAAGTTTACTATGTATGCCTATGCGAAATAAAGTGTTCTGAGAAGCTTAAAAGGAGGAAATAAGCGTTCTAAAATGCTTTAAAAATTCAAAGACATTTTTCAATGTTTACTAACGGCACGGTATCGGACCTTAATGTTGACCTATAATTTTTAAATTGGACCACGTATTATATTACAGGGTAATAGTGTACCCTACCACAGGAAATAATTATAGGCCATTTAGGGGTACACAGCGTGACCCCAAAGTTTACTATGTATGCCTATGCGAAATAGAGGGTTCTGAGAAGCTTAAAATGAAGAAATAAGCGTTCTAAAATGCTTTAAAAATTCAAAGACATCTTTCAATGGTTAACTAACGCAAGGCACAATATCAGACCTTAATATTGACCCATATTACTTAAATTGGACCAGGTAGTATATTACAGGGTAATAGTGTACCCTACCGCAGGAAATAATTATAGGTCAATTAGGGGGTACACTATGTATATTTTAAATAGTGCATTAAAACAAGGAAATTCGAAGACACTTTTCTATGTTAACTAACGGCACGGTATCGGACCTTAATATTGACCTATAATTTTTAAATTAGACCACGTATTATATTACAGGGTAATAGTGTACCCTACCACAGGAAATAATTATAGGTCAATTAGGAGGTACACAGCGTGAACCTAAAGTTTACTATGTATGCCTATGCGAAATAGAGTGTTCTGAGAAGCTTAAAATGAAGAAATAAGCGTTCTAAAATGCTTTAAAAATTCAAAGACATCTTTCAATGGTTAACTAACGCAAGGCGCGATATCAGACCTTAATATGGAACCATAATATTTAAATTGGACCAGGTATTATATTACAGGGTAATAGTGTACCCTACAACAGGAAATAATTATAGGTCAATTAGGGGGTACACTATGTATATTTTAAATAGTGCATTAAAACAAGGAAATACGAAGATACTTTTCTATGTTAACTAACGGCACGGTATCGGACCTTAATATTGACCTATAATTTTCTAAATTGGACCACGAATTATATTACAGGGTAATAGTGTACCCTACCACAGGAAATAATTATAGGTCAATTAGGGGGTACACAGTGTGACCCTAAAGTTTACTATGTATGCCTATGCGAAATAAAGTGTTCTGAGAAGCTTAAAATGAGGAAATAAACGTTCTAAAATGCTTTAAAAATTCAAAGACACTTTTCTATGTTAATTAACGGCACGGTATCGGACCTTAATATTGACCTATAATTTTTAAATTGGACCACGTATTATATTACAGGGTAATAGTGTACCCTACCACAGGAAATAATTATAGGTCAATTAGGGGGTACACAGCGTGAACCTAAAATTTACTATGTATGCCTATGCGGAATAGCGTGTTCTGAGAAGCTTAAAATGAAGAAATAAGCGTTCTAAAATGCTTTAAAAATTCAAAGACATCTTTCAATGGTTAACTAACGCAAGGTGCGATATCAGACCTTAATATTGACCCATAATATTTAAATTGGACCAGGTATTATATTACAGGGTGATAGTGTACCCTAAAACAGAAAATAATTATAGGTCAATTAGGGGGTACACAGCGGGACCCTAAAGTTTACTATGTATGCCTATGCGAAATAAAGTGTTCTGAGAAGCTTAAAATGAGGAAATAAGCGTTCTAAAATGCTTTAAAAATTCAAAGACATTTTTCAATGTTAACTAACGGCACGGTATCAGACCTTAATATTGACCCATATTATTTAAATTGGACCAGGTATTATATTACAGGGTAATAGTGTACCCTACCACAGGAAATAATGATAGGTCAATTAGGGGGTACACTATGTATATTTTAAATAGTGCATTAAAACAAGGAAATTCGAAGACACTTTTCTATGTTAACTAACGGCACGGTATCGGACCTTAATATTGACATATAATTTATAAATTGGACCACGTATTATATTACAGGGTTATAGTGTACCCTACCACAGGAAATAATTATAGGTCAATTAGGGGGTACACAGCGTGACCCTAAAGTTTACAATGTATGCCTATGCGAAATAAAGTGTTCTGAGAAGCTTAAAATGAGGAAATAAGCGTTCTAAAATGCTTTAAAAATTCAAAGACATTTTTCTATGTTAACTAATGGCACGGTGTCAGACCTTAATATTGACCTATAATTTTTAAATTGGACCACGTATTATATTACAGGGTAATAGTGTACCCTACCACAGGAAATAAATATATGTCATTTAGGGGGGACACAGCGTGACCCTAAATTTTACTATGTATGCCTATGCGATATAGAGTGTTCTGAGAAGCTTAAAATGAAGAAATAAGCGTTCTAAAATGCTTTAAAAATTCAAAGACATCTTTCAATGGTTAACTAACGCAAGGCGCAATATCAGACCTTAATATTTACCCATAATATTTAAATTTGACCAGGTATTATATTACAGGGTAATAGTGTACCCTTCCACAGGAAATAATTATAGGTCAATTAGGGGGTACACTATGTATATTTTAAATAGTGCATTAAAACAAGGAAAAACGAAGACACTTTTCTATGTTAACTAACGGCACGGTATCGGACCTTAATATTGACCTATAATTTTTAAATTGGACCACGTATTATATCACAGGGTGATAGTGTACCCTACCACAGAAAATAATTATAGGTCAATTAGGGGGTACACAGCGTGACCCTAAAGTTTACTATGTATGCCTATGCGAAATAAGGGGTTCTGAGAAGCTTAAAATGAAGAAATAAGCGTTCTAAAATGCTTTAAAAATTCAAAGACATCTTTCAATGGTTAACTAACGCAAGGCGCGATATCAGACCTTAATATGGAACCATAATATTTAAATTGGACCAGGTATTATATTACAGGGTAATAGTGTACCCTACAACAGGAAATAATTATAGGTCAATTAGGGGGTACACTATGTATATTTTAAATAGTGCATTAAAACAAGGAAATACGAAGACTCTTTTCTATGTTAACTAACGGTAGGGTATCGGACCTTAATATTGACCTAAAATTTTTAAATTGGACCACGTATTATATTACAGGGTAATAGTGCACCCTACCACAGGAAATAATTATAGGTTAATTAGGGGGTACACAGCGTGACCCCAAAGTTTAATATGTATGCCTATGCGAAATAGAGTGTTCTGAGAAGCTTAAAATGAAGAAATAAGCTTTCTAAAATGCTTTAAAAATTCAAAGACATCTTTCAATGGTTAACTAACGCAAGGCGCAATATCAGACCTTAATATTGACCCATATTATTTAAATTGGAACAGGTATTATATTACAGGGTAATAAAGTACCGTACCACAGGAAATAATTATAGGTCAATTAGGGGGTACACTATGTATATTTTAAATAGTGCATTAAAACAAGGAAATACGAAGACACTTTTCTATGTTAACTAACGGCACGGTATCGGACCTTAATATTGACATATACTTTTTAAATTGGACCACGTATTATATTACAGGGTTATAGTGTGCCCTACCACAGGAAATAATTATAGGTCAATTAGGGGGTACACAGCGGGACCCTAAAGTTTACAATGTATGCCTATGCGAAATAAAGTGTTCTGAGAAGCTTAAAATGAGGAAATAAGCGTTCTAAAATGCTTTAAAAATTCAAAGACATTTTTCAATGTTAACTAACGGCACGGTATCAGACCTTAATATTGACCCATATTATTTAAATTGGACCAGGTATTATATTACAGGGTAATAGTGTACCCTACCACAGGAAATAATGATAGGTCAATTAGGGGGTACACTATGTATATTTTAAATAGTGCATTAAAACAAGGAAATTCGAAGACACTTTTCTATGTTAACTAACGGCACGGTATCGGACCTTAATATTGACCTATAATTTATAAATTGGACCACGTATTATATTACAGGGTTATAGTGTACCCTACCACAGGAAATAATTATAGGTCAATTAGGGGGTACACAGCGTGACCCTAAAGTTTACAATGTATGCCTATGCGAAATAAAGTGTTCTGAGAAGCTTAAAATGAGGAAATAAGCGTTCTAAAATGCTTTAAAAATTCAAAGACATCTTTCAATGGTTAACTAACGCAAGGCGCGATATCAGACCTTAATATGGAACCATAATATTTAAATTGGACCAGGTATTATATTACTGGGTAATAGTGTACCCTACAACAGGAAATAATTATAGGTCAATTAGGGGGTACACTATGTATATTTTAAATAGTGCATTAAAACAAGGAAATACGAAGATACTTTTCTATGTTAACTAACGGCACGGTATCGGACCTTAATATTGACCTATAATTTTCTAAATTGGACCACGAATTATATTATAGGGTAATAGTGTACCCTACCACAGGAAATAATTATAGGTCAATTAGGGGGTACACAGCGTGACCCTAAAGTTTACTATGTATGCCTATGCGAAATAAAGTGTTCTGAGAAGCTTAAAATGAAGAAATAAGCGTTCTAAAATGCTTTAAAAATTCAAAGACATCTTTCAATGGTTAACTAACGCAAGGTGCGATATCAGACCTTAATATTGACCCATAATATTTAAATTGGACCAGGTATTATATTACAGGGTAATAGTGTACCCTACCACAGGAAATAATTATAGGTCAATTAGGGGGTTCACTATGTATATTTTAAATAGTGCATTAAAACAGGGAAATACGAAGACACTTTTCTATGTTAACTAACGGCACGGTATCGGACCTTAATATTGACCTATAATTTTTAAATTGCTCCACGTATTATATTACAGGGTGATAGTGTACCCTAAAACAGAAAATAATTATAGGTCAATTAGGGGGTACACAGCGGGACCCTAAAGTTTACTATGTATGCCTATGCGAAATAAAGTGTTCTGAGAAGCTTAAAATGAGGAAATAAGCGTTCTAAAATGCTGTAAAAATTCAAAGACATTTTTCAATGTTAACTAACGGCACGGTATCAGACCTTAATATTGACCCATATTATTTAAATTGGACCAGGTATTATATTACAGGGTAATAGTGTACCCTACCACAGGAAATAATGATAGGTCAATTAGGGGGTACACTATGTATATTTTAAATAGTGCATTAAAACAAGGAAATTCGAAGACACTTTTCTATGTTAACTAACGGCACGGTATCGGACCTTAATATTGACCTATAATTTATAAATTGGACCACGTATTATATTACAGGGTTATAGTGTACCCTACCACAGGAAATAATTATAGGTCAATTAGGGGGTACACAGCGTGACCCTAAAGTTTACAATGTATGCCTATGCGAAATAAAGTGTTCTGAGAAGCTTAAAATGAGGAAATAAGCGTTCTAAAATGCTTTAAAAATTCAAAGACATTTTTCTATGTTAACTAATGGCACGGTGTCAGACCTTAATATTGACCTATAATTTTGAAATTGGACCACGTATTATATTACAGGGTAATAGTGTACCCTACCACAGGAAATAAATATATGTCATTTAGGGGGGACACAGCGTGACCCTAAATTTTACTATGTATGCCTATGCGATATAGAGTGTTCTGAGAAGCTTAAAATGAAGAAATAAGCGTTCTAAAATGCTTTAAAAATTCAAAGACATCTTTCAATGGTTAACTAACGCAAGGCGCAATATCAGACCTTAATATTTACCCATAATATTTAAATTTGACCAGGTATTATATTACAGGGTAATAGTGTACCCTTCCACAGGAAATAATTATAGGTCAATTAGGGGGTACACTATGTATATTTTAAATAGTGCATTAAAACAAGGAAAAACGAAGACACTTTTCTATGTTAACTAACGGCACGGTATCGGACCTTAATATTGACCTATAATTTTTAAATTGGACCACGTATTATATCACAGGGTGATAGTGTACCCTACCACAGAAAATAATTATAGGTCAATTAGGGGGTACACAGCGTGACCCTAAAGTTTACTATGTATGCCTATGCGAAATAAGGGGTTCTGAGAAGCTTAAAATGAAGAAATAAGCGTTCTAAAATGCTTTAAAAATTCAAAGACATCTTTCAATGGTTAACTAACGCAAGGCGCGATATCAGACCTTAATATGGAACCATAATATTTAAATTGGACCAGGTATTATATTACAGGGTAATAGTGTACCCTACAACAGGAAATAATTATAGGTCAATTAGGGGGTACACTATGTATATTTTAAATAGTGCATTAAAACAAGGAAATACGAAGACTCTTTTCTATGTTAACTAACGGTAGGGTATCGGACCTTAATATTGACCTAAAATTTTTAAATTGGACCACGTATTATATTACAGGGTAATAGTGCACCCTACCACAGGAAATAATTATAGGTTAATTAGGGGGTACACAGCGTGACCCCAAAGTTTAATATGTATGCCTATGCGAAATAGAGTGTTCTGAGAAGCTTAAAATGAAGAAATAAGCTTTCTAAAATGCTTTAAAAATTCAAAGACATCTTTCAATGGTTAACTAACGCAAGGCGCAATATCAGACCTTAATATTGACCCATATTATTTAAATTGGAACAGGTATTATATTACAGGGTAATAAAGTACCGTACCACAGGAAATAATTATAGGTCAATTAGGGGGTACACTATGTATATTTTAAATAGTGCATTAAAACAAGGAAATACGAAGACACTTTTCTATGTTAACTAACGGCACGGTATCGGACCTTAATATTGACATATACTTTTTAAATTGGACCACGTATTATATTACAGGGTTATAGTGTGCCCTACCACAGGAAATAATTATAGGTCAATTAGGGGGTACACAGCGGGACCCTAAAGTTTACAATGTATGCCTATGCGAAATAAAGTGTTCTGAGAAGCTTAAAATGAGGAAATAAGCGTTCTAAAATGCTTTAAAAATTCAAAGACATTTTTCAATGTTAACTAACGGCACGGTATCAGACCTTAATATTGACCCATATTATTTAAATTGGACCAGGTATTATATTACAGGGTAATAGTGTACCCTACCACAGGAAATAATGATAGGTCAATTAGGGGGTACACTATGTATATTTTAAATAGTGCATTAAAACAAGGAAATTCGAAGACACTTTTCTATGTTAACTAACGGCACGGTATCGGACCTTAATATTGACCTATAATTTATAAATTGGACCACGTATTATATTACAGGGTTATAGTGTACCCTACCACAGGAAATAATTATAGGTCAATTAGGGGGTACACAGCGTGACCCTAAAGTTTACAATGTATGCCTATGCGAAATAAAGTGTTCTGAGAAGCTTAAAATGAGGAAATAAGCGTTCTAAAATGCTTTAAAAATTCAAAGACATCTTTCAATGGTTAACTAACGCAAGGCGCGATATCAGACCTTAATATGGAACCATAATATTTAAATTGGACCAGGTATTATATTACTGGGTAATAGTGTACCCTACAACAGGAAATAATTATAGGTCAATTAGGGGGTACACTATGTATATTTTAAATAGTGCATTAAAACAAGGAAATACGAAGATACTTTTCTATGTTAACTAACGGCACGGTATCGGACCTTAATATTGACCTATAATTTTCTAAATTGGACCACGAATTATATTATAGGGTAATAGTGTACCCTACCACAGGAAATAATTATAGGTCAATTAGGGGGTACACAGCGTGACCCTAAAGTTTACTATGTATGCCTATGCGAAATAAAGTGTTCTGAGAAGCTTAAAATGAAGAAATAAGCGTTCTAAAATGCTTTAAAAATTCAAAGACATCTTTCAATGGTTAACTAACGCAAGGTGCGATATCAGACCTTAATATTGACCCATAATATTTAAATTGGACCAGGTATTATATTACAGGGTAATAGTGTACCCTACCACAGGAAATAATTATAGGTCAATTAGGGGGTTCACTATGTATATTTTAAATAGTGCATTAAAACAGGGAAATACGAAGACACTTTTCTATGTTAACTAACGGCACGGTATCGGACCTTAATATTGACCTATAATTTTTAAATTGCTCCACGTATTATATTACAGGGTGATAGTGTACCCTAAAACAGAAAATAATTATAGGTCAATTAGGGGGTACACAGCGGGACCCTAAAGTTTACTATGTATGCCTATGCGAAATAAAGTGTTCTGAGAAGCTTAAAATGAGGAAATAAGCGTTCTAAAATGCTGTAAAAATTCAAAGACATTTTTCAATGTTAACTAACGGCACGGTATCAGACCTTAATATTGACCCATATTATTTAAATTGGACCAGGTATTATATTACAGGGTAATAGTGTACCCTACCACAGGAAATAATGATAGGTCAATTAGGGGGTACACTATGTATATTTTAAATAGTGCATTAAAACAAGGAAATTCGAAGACACTTTTCTATGTTAACTAACGGCACGGTATCGGACCTTAATATTGACCTATAATTTATAAATTGGACCACGTATTATATTACAGGGTTATAGTGTACCCTACCACAGGAAATAATTATAGGTCAATTAGGGGGTACACAGCGTGACCCTAAAGTTTACAATGTATGCCTATGCGAAATAAAGTGTTCTGAGAAGCTTAAAATGAGGAAATAAGCGTTCTAAAATGCTTTAAAAATTCAAAGACATTTTTCTATGTTAACTAATGGCACGGTGTCAGACCTTAATATTGACCTATAATTTTGAAATTGGACCACGTATTATATTACAGGGTAATAGTGTACCCTACCACAGGAAATAAATATATGTCATTTAGGGGGGACACAGCGTGACCCTAAATTTTACTATGTATGCCTATGCGATATAGAGTGTTCTGAGAAGCTTAAAATGAAGAAATAAGCGTTCTAAAATGCTTTAAAAATTCAAAGACATCTTTCAATGGTTAACTAACGCAAGGCGCAATATCAGACCTTAATATTTACCCATAATATTTAAATTTGACCAGGTATTATATTACAGGGTAATAGTGTACCCTTCCAAAGGAAATAATTATAGGTCAATTAGGGGGTACACTATGTATATTTTAAATAGTGCATTAAAACAAGGAAAAACGAAGACACTTTTCTATGTTAACTAACGGCACGGTATCGGACCTTAATATTGACCTATAATTTTTAAATTGGACCACGTATTATATCACAGGGTTTATAGTGTACCCTACCACAGAAAATAATTATAGGTCAATTAGGGGGTACACAGCGTGACCCTAAAGTTTACTATGTATGCCTATGCGAAATAAGGGGTTCTGAGAAGCTTAAAATGAAGAAATAAGCGTTCTAAAATGCTTTAAAAATTCAAAGACATCTTTCAATGGTTAACTAACGCAAGGCGCGATATCAGACCTTAATATGGAACCATAATATTTAAATTGGACCAGGTATTATATTACAGGGTAATAAAGTACCGTACCACAGGAAATAATTATAGGTCAATTAGGGGGTACACTATGTATATTTTAAATAGTGCATTAAAACAAGGAAATACGAAGACACTTTTCTATGTTAACTAACGGCACGGTATCGAACCTTAATATTGACATATACTTTTTAAATTGGACCACGTATTATATTACAGGGTTAGAGTGTGCCCTACCACAGGAAATAATTATAGGTCAATTAGGGGGTACACAGCGGGACCCTAAAGTTTACAATGTATGCCTATGCGAAATAAAGTGTTCTGAGAAGCTTAAAATAAGGAAATAAGCGTTCTAAAATGCTTTAAAAATTCAAAGACATTTTTCAATGTTAACTAACGGCACGGTATCAGACCTTAATATTGACCCATACTATTTAAATTGGACCAGGTATTATATTACAGGGTAATAGTGTACCCTACCACAGGAAATAATGATAGGTCAATTAGGGGGTACACTATGTATATTTTAAATAGTGCATTAAAACAAGGAAATTCGAAGACACTTTTCTATGTTAACTAACGGCACGGTATCGGACCTTAATATTGACCTATAATTTATAAATTGGACCACGTATTATATTACAGGGTTATAGTGTACCCTACCACAGGAAATAATTATAGGTCAATTAGGGGGTACACAGCGTGACCCTAAAGTTTACAATGTATGCCTATGCGAAATAAAGTGTTCTGAGAAGCTTAAAATGAGGAAATAAGCGTTCTAAAATGCTTTAAAAATTCAAAGACATTTTTCTATGTTAACTAACGGCACGGTGTCAGACCTTAATATTGACCTATAATTTTTAAATTGGACCACGTATTATATTACAGGGTAATAGTGTACCCTACCACAGGAAATAAATATATGTCATTTAGGGGGGACACAGCGTGACCCTAAATTTTACTATGTATGCCTTTGCGATATAAAGTGTTCTGAGAAGCTTAAAATGAAGAAATAAGCGTTCTAAAATGCTTTAAAAATTCAAAGACATCTTTCAATGGTTAACTAACGCAAGGCGCAATATCAGACCTTAATATTGACCCATATCATTTAAATTGGACCAGGTATTATATTACAGGGTAATAGTGTACCCTACCACAGGAAATAATTATAGGTCAATTAGGGGGTACACTATGTATATTTTAAATAGTGCATTAAAACAAGGAAAAACGAAGACACTTTTCTATGTTAACTAACGGCACGGTATCGGACCTTAATATTGACCTATAATTTTTAAATTTTACCACGTATTATATCACAGGGGGATAGTGTACCCTACCACAGGAAATAATTATAGGTCAATTAGGGGGTACACAGCGTGACAATAAAGTTTACTATGTATGCCTATGCGAAATAAAGTGTTCTGAGAAGCTTAAAATGAAGAAATAAGCGTTCTAAAATGCTTTAAAAATTCAAAGACATCTTTCAATGGTTAACTAACGCAAGGCGCAATATCAGACCTTAATATTGACCCATAATATTTAAATTGGACCAGGTATTATATTACAGGGTAATAGTGTACCCTACCACAGGAAATAATTATAGGTCAATTAGGGGGTACACTATGTATATTTTAAATAGTGCATTAAAACAAGGAAATACAAAGACACTTTTCTATGTTAACTAACGGCACGGTATCGGACCTTAACATTGACCTATAATTTTTAAATTGGACCACGTATTATATTACAGGGTAATAGTGTACCCTACCACAGGAAATAATTATAGGTCAATTAGGGGGTACACAGCGTGACCCCAAAGTTTACTATGTATGCCTATGCGAAATAGAGTGTTCTGAGAAGCTTAAAATGAAGAAATAGGCGTTCTAAAATGCTTTAAAAATTCAAAGACATCTTTCAATGGTTAACTAACGCAAGGCGCAATATCAGACCTTAATATTGACCCTTATTATTTAAATTGGACCAGGTATTATATTACAGGGTAATAGTGTACCCTACCACAGGAAATAATTATAGGTCAATTAGGGGGTACACTATGTATATTTTAAATAGTGCATTAAAACAAGGAAATTCGAAGACACTTTTCTATGTTTACTAACGGCACGGTATCGGACCTTAATATTGACCTATAATTTATAAATTGGACCACGTATTATATTACAGGGTTATAGTGTGCCCTACCACAGGAAATAATTATAGGTCAATTAGGGGGTACACAGCGTGACCCTAAAGTTTACAATGTATGCCTATGCGAAAAAAAGTGTTCTGAGAAGCTTAAAATGAGGAAATAAGCGTTCTAAAATGCTTTAAAAATTCAAAGACATTTTTCAATGTTAACTAACGACACGGTGTCAGACCTTAATATTGACCTATAATTTTTAAATTGGACCACGTATTATATTACAGGGTAATAGTGTACCCTACCACAGGAAATAAATATATGTCATTTAGGGGGGACACAGCGTGACCCTAAATTTTACTATGTATGCCTATGCGATATAGAGTGTTCTGAGAAGCTTAAAATGAAGAAATAAGCGTTCTAAAATGCTTTAAAAATTCAAAGACATCTTTCAATGGTTAACTAACGCAAGGCGCAATATCAGACCTTAATATTGACCCATATCATTTAAATTGGACCAGGTATTATATTACAGGGTAATAGTGTACCCTACCACAGGAAATAATTATAGGTCAATTAGGGGGTACACTATGTATATTTTAAATAGTGCATTAAAACAAGGAAAAACGAAGACACTTTTCTATGTTAACTAACGGCACGGTATCGGACCTTAATATTGACCTATAATTTTTAAATTTTACCACGTATTATATCACAGGGGGATAGTGTACCCTACCACAGAAAATAATTATAGGTCAATTAGGGGGTACACAGCGTGACCCTAAAGTTTACTATGTATGCCTATGCGAAATAAGGGGTTCTGAGAAGCTTAAAATGAAGAAATAAGCGTTCTAAAATGCTTTAAAAATTCAAAGACATCTTTCAATGGTTAACTAACGCAAGGCGCAATATCAGACCTTAATATTGACCCATAATATTTAAATTGGACCAGGTATTATATTACAGGGTAATAGTGTACCCTACCACAGGAAATAATTATAGGTCAATTAGGGGGTACACTATGTATATTTTAAATAGTGCATTAAAACAAGGAAATTCGAAGACACTTTTCTATGTTAACTAACGGCACGGTATCGGACCTTTATATTGACCTATACTTTTTAAATTGGACCACGAATTATATTACAGGGTAATAGAGTACCCGACCACAGGAAATAATAATAGGTCATTTAGGGGGTACACAGCGTGACCCTAAAGTTTACTATGTATGCCTATGCGAAATAGAGTGTTCTGAGAAGCTTAAAATGAAGAAATAAGCGTTCTAAAATGCTTTAAAAATTTAAAGACATCTTTCAATGGTTAACTAACGCAAGGCGCGATATCAGACCTTAATATGGAACCATAATATTTAAATTGGACCAGGTATTATATTACAGGGTAATAGTGTACCCTACAACAGGAAATAATTATAGGTCAATTAGGGGGTACACTATGTATATTTTAAATAGTGCATTAAAACAAGGAAATACGAAGACTCTTTTCTATGTTAACTAACGGTAGGGTATCGGACCTTAATATTGACCTAAAATTTTTAAATTGGACCACGTATTATATTACAGGGTAATAGTGCACCCTACCACAGGAAATAATTATAGGTTAATTAGGGGGTACACAGCGTGACCCCAAAGTTTACTATGTATGCCTATGCGAAATAGAGTGTTCTGAGAAGCTTAAAATGAAGAAATAAGCTTTCTAAAATGCTTTAAAAATTCAAAGACATCTTTCAATGGTTAACTAACGCAAGGCTCAATATCAGACCTTAATATTGACCCATATTATTTAAATTGGACCAGGTATTATATTACAGGGTAAAAAAGTACCGTACCACAGGAAATAATTATAGGTCAATTAGGGGGTACACTATGTATATTTTAAATAGTGCATTAAAACAAGGAAATACGAAGACACTTTTCTATGTTAACTAACGGCACGGTATCGGACCTTAATATTGAACTATACTTTTTAAATTGGACCACGAATTATATTACAGGGTAATAGTGTACCCTACCACAGGAAATAATAATAGGTCATTTAGGGGGTACACAGCGTGACCCTAAAGTTTACTATGTATGCCTATGCGAAATAGAGTGTTCTGAGAAGCTTAAAATGAAGAAATAAGCGTTCTAAAATGCTTTAAAAATTCAAAGACATCTGTCAATGGTTAACTAACGCAAGGCGCAATATCAGACCTTAATATTGTCCCATAATATTTAAATTGGACCAGGTATTATATTACAGGGTAATAGTGTACCCTACCACAGGAAATAATTACAGGTCAATTAGGGGGTACACTATGTATATTTTAAATAGTGCATTGAAACAAGGAAATTCGAAGACACTTTTCTATGTTAACTAACGGCACGGTATCGGACCTTAATATTGAACTAGAATTTTTAAATTGGACCACGTACTATATTATAGGGTAATAGTGTAACCTACCACAGAAAATAATTATAGGTCAATTAGGGGGTACACAGCGTGACCCTAAAGTTTAATATGTATGCCTATGCGAAATAAAGTGTTCTGAGAATCTTAAACTACAGCTGGACACTACACTGCCCTTATAGACCATACCAAAGACTTAAGTTCTCAGTAGCGCTTCCGCTCCAATCAGTGGCCAAATATGGCGGACCCTCCATGGCCCTACTGCAGTACGTGTGCGGCTTTATAGCCGCGTTGCGGGGGCCAAAATGGCAGGAAATTACACTGCCCTACTACGACACGCCAGTGCCTTTACTCCTCAGTTGGGCTTCCGCTCTAATCCGTGGCCAAAGATGGCGAACACTACCGCCCCCTAATGCCGCACGTGCACGGCTGTAGTGCCGCGTTGCAGTGGCGAAAATGGCAGGAAACTACACTGCCCAACTACTACACGCCAGTGCCTTTACTCCTCAGTTCGGCTTCCGCTCTAAATAGTGGAAAAATATGGCGGACACTATGGCCCTTCAGCGGCACTCGCGCGGCTGTAGAGCCGCGTTTCGGTGGCCCAACATGTTGGACTCTTCCCAGCCCTACTACCACACGCCTGTGCCTTTACTCCTCAGTTCGGCTTCCGCTCTAATCTGTGACCAAAGAAGGCGGACACTCTATGGCATTTCTGTGGCACGTCCGCGGCTGTAGTGCTGCGATGCAGTAGCCCTAAATGTCGGACTCTACACTGCCCTACTACGACACGCCAGTGCCTTTACTCCTCAGTTGGTCTTCCGCTCTAATCCCAGGCTAAAAAATGGCGAACACTCCAAGGCCCTAATGCTGCACGTGCACGGCTGTAGTGCCGCGTTGCAGAGGCGAAAATGGCAGGCAACTACACTTCCCTATGTCTACACACCAATGCCTTTACTCCTCAGTTCGGCTTCCGCTCTAATTAGTGACCAAGGAAGGCGGACACTCTATGGCCCTATTGCGGCACATGCGCGGCTGTAGTGCCGCGTTGCGGTGAACCAAAATGGTGGAATCTACACAGACCTACTACGACACGCCAGTGAATTTACTCCTCAGTTCGGCTTCCGCTCTAAATAGTGGAAAAATATGGCGGACACTCCATGGTCCTCCTGCGGCTCGTGCGTGGCTGTAGTCAGGCGATGCGGTGGCCCAGCATGTCTGACGCTACACTGCCCGACTACGACACGCCAGTGCCTTCACTCCTCAGTTCGGCTTCCGCTCTAAATAGTGGAAAAATATGGCGGGCACTCCATGGTCCTACTGCGGCACGTGCGCTGCTTTAGTGACGCGTTGCGGAGGCCCAACATGTCGGACGCTACACTGCCCGACTACGGCACGCCTGTGCCTTTACTCCTCAGTTCGGCTTCCGCTCTAATCAGTGGCCAAAGATTGCGGACTGTTTATAGCCCTACTGCAGCACGTGTGCGGCTTTATAGCCGCGTTGCGGGGGCCAAAATGGCAGGAAATTACACTGCCCTACTACGACACGCCAGTGCCTTTACTCCTCAGTTGGGCTTCCGCTCTAATCCGTGGCCAAAGATGGCGAACACTACCGCCCCCTAATGCCGCACGTGCACGGCTGTAGTGCTGCGCTGCAGTGGCGAAAATGGCAGAAAACTACACTGCCCAACTACTACACGCGAGTGCCTTTACTCCTCAGTTCGGCTTCCGCTCTAATCAGTGGCCAAAGATTGCGGACTGTTTATAGTCCTACTGCAGCACGTGTGCGGCTTTATAGCCGCGTTGCGGGGGCCAAAATGGCAGGAAATTACACTGCCCTACTACGACACGCCTGTGCCTTTACTCCTCAGTTCGGCTTCCGCTCTAATCAGTGGCCAAAGATTGCGGACTGTCTATAGCCCTACTGCGGCACGTGAACGGCTGTAGTGCCGCGTTGCAGAGGCGAAAATGGCAGGAAACTACACTGCTCAACTACTACATGCCAGTGCCTTTACTCCTCAGTTCGGCTTCCGCTCTAAATAGTGGAAAAATATGGCGGACACTCTATGGCATTTCTGCGGCACGTGCGCGGCAGTAGTGCCGCGTAGCGGTAGCCCAAATTGTCGGATTCAGCGCAGCCCAACTGCGACACGACAGTGCCTTTACTCCTCAGTTGGGCTTCCGCTCCACTCCGTGGCCAAAGATGGCGAACAGTCTATAGCCCTAGTGTGGCAGTTGGCGAACACTCCAAGGCCCTAATGCTGCACGTGCACGGCTGTAGTGCCGCGTTGCAGTGGCGAAAATGGCAGGAAACTACACTCCCATCTACTACACGCCAGTGCCATTACTCCTCAGTTCGGCTTCCGCTCTAAATAGTGAAAAAATATGGCTGACACTCTATGGCATTTCTGCGGCATGTGCACGGCATTATTGCCGCGTTGCGGTGGCCAAAATGGCAGGAAACTACGCTGCCCTATTTCTACACGCCAGTGCCTTTGCTCCTCAGTTTGGCTTCCGCTCTAATCTGTGACCACAGAAGGCGGACACTCTATGGCAATACTGCGGCACGTGCGCGGCTGTAGTGCCGCGTTGCGGTAGCCCAAAATGTCGGATTCTGCACTGCCCTACTACGACACGCCAGTGCCTTTACTCCTCAGTTGGGCTTCCGCTCCACTCCGTGGCCAAAGATGGCGAACAGTCTATAGCCCTTGACCGGCACGCCCGCGGCTGTAGTGCAGCGTTGCGGTGGCCCAAAATGTCAGACTCTACACTGCCCTACTACGACACGCCAGTGCCTTTACTCCTCAGTTGGGCTTCCGCTCTAATTCCAGGCTAAAAAATGGCGAACTCTCCAAGACCCTAATGCTGCACGTGCACGGCTGTAGTGCCGCGTTGCGGTGGCCAAATTGGCCGGAAATTACACTGCCCTGCTACGACACGCGAGTGCCTTTACTTCTCAGGTCGGCTTCCGCCCTAATCAGTGACCAAAGATGGCGGACTCTCCATGGCCTTTCTGCGGCATGTGCACGACTGTAGTGCCGCGTTGCGGTGGCCCAACTTGTCGGTTGCTATACTGCCTGACTACAACACGCCAGTGCCTTTACTCCACAGTTCTGCTTCCGCTCTAATCAGGAGCCAAAGATGGCGGACAGTCTATAGCCCTTCTGCGGCACGTCCACGGCTGAATGTGCCAAGTTGCGATTGCCCAAAATGGTGGACACTACACTGCCCTTCTAGACCCTACCAAAGACTTAAGTTCTCAGTAGCGCTTCCGCTCTAATCAGTGGCCAAATATGGCAGACACTTCATGGCCCTACTGCGGCACGTGTGCGGCTTTATAGCCGCGTTGCGGGGACCAAAATGGCAGGAAATTACACTGCCCTACTACTACACGCCAGTGCCTTTACTCCTCAGTTCGGCTTCCGCTATAAATAGTGGAAAAATATGGCGGACACTCCATGGCCCTTCAGCGGCACGTGCGCGGCTGTAGTGCCGCGTTGCTGTAGCTCAAATTGTCGGATTCTGCACTGCCCTACTACGACACGCCAGTGCCTTTACTCCTCAGATGGGCTTCCGCTCCACTCCGTGGCCAAAGATGGCGAACAGTCTATAGCCCTAGAGCGGCACGCCCGCGGCTGTAGTGCCGCGTTGCGGTGGCCCAAAATGTCAGACTCTACACTGCCCTACTACGACAGGCCAGTGCCTTTTCTCCTCAGTTGGGCTTCCGCTCTAATCCCAGGCTTAAAAATGGCGAACTCTCCAAGGCCCTAATGCTGCACGTGCACGGCTGTAGTGCCGCGTTGCGGTGGACAAATTGGCAGGAAACTACACTGCCCTATTTCTACACACCAGTGCATTTACTCCTCTGTTCTGCCTCCGCTCTCTTTAGTGACCAAAGAAGGCGTATACTCTATGGCCCTTCAGCGGCACGTGCACTGCTGTAGTGCCACGTTGAGGTGGCCCAACTTGTTGAACTCTACACAGTCCGACTACAAAACGCCAGTGCCTTTACTCCACAGTTGGGCTTCAGCTCTAATCAGTGGCCAAAGATGGCGAACAGTTTATAGCCCTAGTGCGGCACGTTCGCGGCTGTACTGCCGCGTTGCGGTGTCCAAAATGTCGGACTCTACACTGCCCTACTACGACACGCCAGTCCCTTTACCCCTCTGTTGGGTTTCCGCTCTAATCCGTAGCCAAAGATTGCGGACACTCCACGGTCCTAATGCTGCACGTGCACGGCTGTATTACCGCGTTGCGCTGGCCAAAATGGCAGGAAACTACACTGCCCTATTTCTACACGCCAGTGCCTTTACTCCTCAGTTCGACTTCCGCTCAAATTAGTGAACAAAGAAGGCGGACACTCTATGGCCCTATTGCGGCACATGCGCGGCTGTAGTGCCGCGTTGCGGTGGCCTAAATTGTCGGACTCTACACTGCCCTACTACGACACACCAGTGCCTTTACTCCTCTGTTCGGCTTCCGCTCTAAATAGTGGAAAAAGATGGCGGAAACTCCATGGCCCTTCAGCGGCACGTGCACGGCTGTAGCGCCGCGTTGCGGGGGCCAAAATGGCAGGAAACTACACTGCCCTACTACGACACGAAAGTGCCTTTACTCCTCAGTTCGGCTTCCGCTATAAATAGTGGAAAAATATGGCGGACACTCCATGGCCCTTCAGCGGCACGTGCGCGGCTGTAGTGCCGCGTTGCTGTAGCTCAAATTGTCGGATTCTGCACTGCCCTACTACGACACGCCAGTGCCTTTACTCCTCAGATGGGCTTCCGCTCCACTCCGTGGCCAAAGATGGCGAACAGTCTATAGCCCTAGAGCGGCACGCCCGCGGCTGTAGTGCCGCGTTGCGGTGGCCCAAAATGTCAGACTCTACACTGCCCTACTACGACAGGCCAGTGTCTTTACTCCTCAGTTGGGCTTCCGCTCTAATCCCAGGCTTAAAAATGGCGAACTCTCCAAGGCCCTAATGCTGCACGTGCACGGCTGTAGTGCCGCGTTGCGGTGGACAAATTGGCAGGAAACTACACTGCCCTATTTCTACACACCAGTGCATTTACTCCTCTGTTCTGCCTCCGCTCTCTTTAGTGACCAAAGAAGGCGTATACTCTATGGCCCTTCAGCGGCACGTGCACGGCTGTAGTGCCACGTTGAGGTGGCCCAATTTGTTGAACTCTACACAGTCCAACTACAAAACGCCAGTGCCTTTACTCCACAGTTGGGCTTCAGCTCTAATCAGTGGCCAAAGATGGCGAACAGTTTATAGCCCTAGTGCGGCACGTTCGCGGCTGTACTGCCGCGTTGCGGTGTCCAAAATGTCGGACTCTACACTGCCCTACTACGACACGCCAGTCCCTTTACCCCTCTGTTGGGTTTCCGCTCTAATCCGTAGCCAAAGATTGCGGACACTCCACGGTCCTAATGCTGCACGTGCACGGCTGTATTACCGCGTTGCGCTGGCCAAAATGGCAGGAAACTACACTGCCCTATTTCTACACGCCAGTGCCTTTACTCCTCAGTTCGACTTCCGCTCAAATTAGTGAACAAAGAAGGCGGACACTCTATGGCCCTATTGCGGCACATGCGCGGCTGTAGTGTCGCGTTGCGGTGGCCTAAATTGTCGGACTCTACACTGCCCTACTACGACACACCAGTGCCTTTACTCTTCTGTTCGGCTTCCGCTCTAAATAGTGGAAAAAGATGGCGGACACTCCATGGCCCTTGAGCGGCACGTGCACGGCTGTAGTGCCGCGTTGTGGTGGCCAAAATGGCAGGAAACTACACTGCCCTACAACGAAAAGCCAGTGCCTTTACACCTCAGTTGCGCTTCCACTCTAATCACTGGCCAAAGATTTCGGACACTCCATGGTCCAACTGCGGCACATGCGCAACTGTAGTGCCGCGTTGTGGTGGCCCAAAATAGCGGACACTACACCGCCCTACATGACCCTACCAAAGACATAAGTTCTCAATTGCGCTTCCACACTAAGCATTGGCCAAAGATGGCGGACACTCCATAGCTCTAATGCGGCACGTCCGCGGCTGTAGTGCCGCGTTGCGGTTGCCCAAATTGTCGAACTCATCGCTATCCTACTACTAAACGCCAGTCCCATAACCCCTCAGTTGGGCTTCCGCTCTTATCCGTTGCCAAAGATTGCGGACCCTCCATGGCCCTACTGCGGCACGTGTGCGGCTTTATAGCTGCGTTGCGGGGGCCAAAATGGCAGGAAATTACACTGCTCTACTACGACGCGCGAGTGCCTTTACTCCTCAGGTCGGTTTCCGCCCTAATCAGTGACCAAAGATGGCGGACTCTCCGTGGCCCTTCTGCGGCACGTGCACGACTGTAGTGCCGCGTTGCGATGGCCTAACTTTTCAGTCGCTACACTGCTCTACTACGACACGCCAGTCCCTTTACCCCTCTGTTGGGTTTCCGCTCTAATCCGTAGCCAAAGATTGCGGACACTCCACGGTCCTAATGCTGCACGTGCACGGCTGTATTACCGCGTTGCGGTGGCCAAAATGGCAGGAAACTACACTGCCCTATTTCTACACGCCAGTGCCTTTACTCCTCATTTCGACTTCCGCTCAAATTAGTGAACAAAGAAGGCGGACACTCTATGGCCCTATTGCGGCACATGCGCGGCTGTAGTGCCGCGTTGCGGTGGCCTAAATTGTCGGACTCTACACTGCCCTACTACGACACACCAGTGCCTTTACTCCTCTGTTCGGCTTCCGCTCTAAATAGTGGAAAAAGATGGCGGACACTCCATGGCCCTTCAGCGGCACGTGCACGGCTGTAGCGCCGCGTTGCGGGGGCCAAAATGGCAGGAAACTACACTGCCCTACTACGACACGAAAGTGCCTTTATTCCTCAGTTGGGCTTCCGCTCTAATCCGTGGCCAAAAAATGGCGAACACTCCAAGGCCCTAATGCGGCACGTGCACGGCTGTAGTGCCACGTTGTGGTGGCCAAAATGGCAGGAAACTACACTGCCCTACAACGAAAAGCCAGTGCCATTACACCTCAGTTGGGCTTCCACTCTAATCAGTGGCCAAAGATTTCGGACACTCCATGGTCCAACTGCGGCACATGCGCAACTGTAGTGCCGCGTTGTGGTGGCCCAAAATAGCGGACACTACACCGCCCTACATGACAATACCAAAGACATAAGTTCTCAATTGCGCTTCCACACTAAGCATCGGCCAAAGATGGCGGACACTCCAAAGCTCTAATGCGGCACGTCCGCGGCTGTAGTGCCGCGTTGCGGTTGCCCAAATTGTCGAACTCATCGCTGTCTTACTACTAAACGCCAGTCCCATAACCCCTCAGTTGGGCTTCCGCTCTTATCCGTTGCCAAAGATTGCGGACCCTCCATGGCCCTACTGCGGCACGTGTGCGGCTTTATAGCTGCGTTGCGGGGGCCAAAATGGCAGGAAATCTCTACGACACGCGAGGTCTACTACGACACGCGAGTGCCTTTACTCCTCAGGTCGGTTTTCGCCCTAATCAGTGACCAAAGATGGCGGACTCTCCGTGGCCCTTCTGCGGCACGTGCACGACTGTAGTTCCGCGTTGCGGTACCCTAACTTTTCAGTCGCTACACTGCCCTACTACGACACGCCAGTCCCTTTACCCCTCTGCTGGGTTTCCGCTCTAATCCGTAGTCAAGTATTGCGGACACTCCACGGTCCTAATGCTGCACGTGCACGGCTGTATTACCGCGTTGCGGTGGCCAAAATGGCAGGAAACTACACTGCCCTATTTCTAGACGCCAGTGCCTTTACTCCTCAGTTCGACTTCCGCTCAAATTTCTGTGACCAAAGAAGGCGGACACTCTATGGCATTTCTGCGGCACGTGCGCGGCTGTAGTGCCGCGTAGCGGTAGCCCAAATTGTCGGATTCAGCACTGCCCAACTGCGACACGACAGTGCCTTTACTCCTCAGTTGGGCTTCCGCTCCACTCCGTGGCCAAAGATGGCGAACTGTCTATAGCACTAGTGTGGCACGTCCGCGGCAGTAGTGCCGCGTTGCGGTGGAAGAAATGGCAGGAAATTACACTGTCCTGTTTCTACACACCAGTGCCTTTACTCCTCAGTTCGGATTCCGCTCTAATTAGTGACCAAAGAAGGCGGACACTCTATGGCCCTATTGCGGCACATGTGCGGCTGTAGTGCCGGGTTGCGGTGAACCAAAATGGTGGACTCTACACAGACCTACTTCGACACGCCAGTGCCTTTACTCCACAGTTGGGCTTCCGCTCTAATCCCAGGCTAAAAAATGGCGAACACTCCAAGGCCCTAATGCTGCACGTGCACGGTTGTAGTGCCGCGTTGCGGTGGCCAAAATGGCAGGAAATTACACTGCCCTATTTCTACACACCAGTGCCTTTACTCCTCAGTTCGGAATCCGCTATAAATAGTGGAAAAATATGGCGGACACTCCATGGCCCTTCAGCGGCACGTGCGCGGCTGTAGTGCCGCGTTGCTGTAGCTCAAATTGTCGGATTCTGCACTGCCCAACTACGACACGACTGTGCCTTTACTCCTCAGTTGGGCTTCCACTCCACTCCGTGGCCAAAGAATGCGAACAGTCTATAGCCCTAGTGTGGCACGTCCGCGGCTGTAGTGCCGCGTTGCGGTGGCCCAAAATGTCGGACTCTACACTGCCCTACTACGACACGGCAGTGCCTTTACTCCTCAGTTGGTCTTCCGCTCTAATCCCAGGCTAAGAAATGGCGAACACTCCAAGGCCCTAATGCTGCACGTGCACGGCTGTAGTGCCGCGTTGCAGTGGCGAAAATGGCAGGAAACTACACTGCCCAACTACTACACGCCAGTGCCATTACTCCTCAGTTCGGCTTCCGCTTTAAATAGTGGGAAAATATGGCGGACACTCTATGGCATTTCTGCGGCACGTGCACGGCTTTAGTGCCGCGTTGCGGTGGCCAAAATGACAGGAAACTACACTGTCCTATTTCTACACACCAGTGCCTTTACTCCTCAGTAGGGCATCCGCTCTAATCTGTGTCCAAAGAAGGCGGACACTCCATGGTCCAACTGCGGCGCATGGGCAACTGTAGTGCCGCGTTGTGGTGGCCCAAAATACACTGCCCTACATGACCCTACCAAAGACTTAAGTTCTCAATTGCGCTTCCACTCTAAGCATTGGCCAAAAATAGGCGGACACTCCACAGCTCTAATGCGGCACGTCCGCGGATGTAGTGCCGTGTTGCGGTAGCCCAAATTGTCTAACTCTTCGCTGCCCTACTACGACACGCCAGTCCCATAACCCCTCATTTGGGATAACGCTCTTATCCGTTGCCAAAGATTGCGGACACTCCACGCTCCTATTTCGGCTTGTGCACAGCTGTAGTGCCGCGTTGCAGTGGCCAAAATGGCGGAAACTACTCTGCCCTACTACGACACGCGAGAGCCTTTACTCCTCAGGTCGGCTTCCGCCCTAATCAGTGACCAAAGATGACGGACCCTCCTTTTCCCTTCTGCAACACGTGCACGACTGTAGTGCCGCGTTGCGGTTGCCCAACTTGTCGGTCGCTACACTGCCCGACTACAACACGCCAGTGCTTTGATTCCACAGTTCTGCTTCCGCTCTAATCAGGAGCCAAAGAAGGCGGACAGTCTATAGCCCTTTTGCGGCACGTCCACGGCGGAATGTGCCAAGTTGCGATTGCCCAAAATGGTGGACACTACACTGCCCTTCGAGACCCTACCAAAGACTTAAGTTCTCAGTAGCGCTTCCGCTCTTATCAGTGGCCAAATATGGCGGACCCTCCATGGCCCTACTTCGGCACGTGTGCGGCTTTATAGCAGCGTTTGCGGGGGCCAAAATGGCAGGAAATTACACGGCCCTACTACGACACGCCAGTGCCGTTACTCCTCAGAAGGGCTTCCGCTCTAATCCGTGGCCAAAGATGGCGAACACTACCGCCCCCTAATGCCGCACGTGCACGGCTGTAGTGCCACGTTGCAGTGGCCAAAATGGCAGGAAACTACGCTGCCCTGTTTCTACACGCCAGTGCCTTTGCTCCTCAGTTCGGCTTCCGCTCTAATCTGTGACCAAAGAAGGCGGACTCTCTATGGCAATACTGCGGCACGTGCGTGGCTGTAGTGCCGCGTTGCGGTAGCCCAAAATGTCGGATTCTGCACTGCCCTACTACGACACGCCAGTGCCTTTACTCCTCAGTTGGGCTTCCGCTCCACTCCGTGGCCAAAGATGGCGAACAGTCTATACCCCTTGACCGGCCCGCCCGCGGCTGTAGTGCCGCGTTGCGGTGGCCCAAAATGTCAGACTCTACACTGCCCTACTACGACACGCCAGTGCCTTTACTCCTCAGTTGGGCTTCCGCTCTAATCCCAGGCTAAAAAATGGCGAACTCTCCAAGACCCTAATGCTGCACGTGCACGGCTGTAGTGCCGCGTTGCGGTGGCCAAATTGGCAGGAAATTACACTGCCCTGCTCCGACACGCGAGTGCCTTTACTTCTCAGGTCGGCTTCCGCCCTAATCAGTGACCAAAGATGGCGGACTCTCCATGGCCTTTCTGCGGCACGTGCACGACTGTAGTGCCGCGTTGCGGTTGCCCAAATTGTCTGTCGCTATACTGCCTGACTACAACACGCCAGTGCCTTTACTCCACAGTTCTGCTTCCGCTCTAATCAGGAGCCAAAGATGGCGGACAGTCTATAGCCCTTCTGCGGCACGTCCACGGCTGAATGTGCCAAGTTGCGATTGCCCAAAATGGTGGACACTACACTGCCCTTCTAGACCCTACCAAAGACTTAAGTTCTCAGTAGCGCTTCCGCTCTAATCAGTGGCCAAATATGGCAGACACTTCATGGCCCTACTGCGACACGTGTGCGGCTTTATAGCCGCGTTGCGGTAACCAAAATGGCAGGAAATTACACTGCCCTACTACTACACGCCAGTGCCTTTACTCCTCAGTTCGGCTTCCGCTATAAATAGTGGAAAAATATGGCGGACACTCCATGGCCCTTCAGCGGCACGTGCGCGGCTGTAGTGCCGCGTTGCTGTAGCTCAAATTGTCGGATTCTGCACTGCCCAACTACGACACGCCAGTGCCTTTACTCCTCAGATGGTCTTCCGCTCTAATCCCATGCTAAAAAATGGCGAACACTCCAAGGCCCTAATGCTGCACGTGCACGGCTGTAGTGCCGCGTTGCAGTGGCGAGAATGGCAGGAAACTACACTGCCCAACTACTACACGCCAGTGCCATTACTCCTCAGTTCGGCCTCCGCTCTAAATAGTGGAAAAATATGGCGGACATTCTATGGCATTTCTGCGGCACGTGCACGGCTTTAGTGCCGCGTTGCGGTGGCAAAAATGGCAGGAAACTACACTGCCCTATTTCTACACACCAGTGCCTTTACTCCTCAGTTCGGCTTCCGCTCTAATCTGTGACCAAAGAAGGCGGACACTCTATGGCAATCCTGCGGCACGTGCGCGGCTGTAGTGCAACGTTGCGGTAGCCCAAAATGTCGGATTCTGCACTGCCCTACTACGACACGCCAGTGCCTTTACTCCTCAGATGGGCTTCCGCTCCACTCTGTGGCCAAAGATGGCGAACAGTCTATAGCCCTAGAGCGGCACGCCCGCGGCTGTAGTGCCGCGTTGCGGTGGCCCAAAATGTCAGACTCTACACTGCCCTACTACGACAGGCCAGTGCCTTTACTCCTCAGTTGGGCTTCCGCTCTAATCCCAGTCTAAAAAATTGCGAACTCTCCAAGGCACTAATGCTGCACGTACACGGCTGTAGTGCCGCGTTGCGGTGGACAAATTGGCAGGAAACTACACTGCCCTATTTCTGCACACCAGTGCATTTACTCCTCTGTTCTGCCTCCGCTCACTTTAGTGACCAAAGAAGGCGTACACTCTATGGGCCTTCAGCGGCACGTGCACGGCTGTAGTGCCACGTTGAGGTGGCCCAACTTGTTGAACTCTACACAGTCCGACTACAAAACGCCAGTGCCTTTACTCCACAGTTGGGCTTCAGCTCTAATCAGTTTCCAAAGATGGCGAACAGTTTATAGCCCTAGTGCGGCACGTTCGCGGCTGTAGTGCCGCGTTGTGGTGGCCCAAAATAGCGGACAATACACTGAACTACAAGACCCTACCAAAGACTTAAGTTCTCAGTTGCGCTTCCACTCTAATCAGTGGTCAAAGATGGTGGACACTCCATAGCTCTACTGCGGCACGTTCGCGGCTGTAGTGCCGCGTTGCGGAGTCCAAAATGTCGGACTCTACACTGCCCTACTACGACACGCCAGTCCCTTTACCCCTCTGTTGGGTTTCCGCTCTAATCCGTAGCCAAAGATTGCGGACACTCCACGGTCCTAATGCTGCACGTGCACGGCTGTATTACCGCGTTGCGCTGGCCAAAATGGCAGGAAACTACACTGCCCTATTTCTACACGCCAGTGCCTTTACTCCTCAGTTCGACTTCCGCTGAAATTAGTGAACAAAGAAGGCGGACACTCTATGGCCCTATTGCGGCACATGCGCAATTGTAGTGCCGCGTTGTGGTGGCCCAAAATAGCGGACACTACACCGCCCTACATGACCCTACCAAAGACATAAGTTCTCAATTGCGCTTCCACACTAAGCATTGGCCAAAGATGGCGGACACTCCATAGCTCTAATGCGGCACGTCCGCGGCTGTAGTGCCGCGTTGCGGTTGCCCAAAATGTCGAACTCATCGCTATCCTACTACTAAACGCCAGTCCCATAACCCCTCAGATGGGCTTCCGCTCTTATCCGTTGCCAAAGATTGCGGACTCTCCGTGGCCCTTCTGCGGCACGTGCACGACTGTAGTGCCGCGTTGCGGTGGCCCAACATTTCAGTCGCTACACTGCCTGACTACAACACGCCAGTGCCTTTAATCCACAGTTCTGCTTCCGCTCTAATCACGAGCCAAAGATGGCGGACAGTCTATAGCCCTTCTGCGGCACGTCAACGGCTGAATGTGCCAAGTTGCGATTGCCCAAATTGGTGGACACTACACTGCCCTTCTAGACCCTACCAAAGACTTAAGTTCTCAGTAGCGCTTCCGCTCTAAACAGTGGCCAAATATGGCGGACCCTCCATGGCCCTACTGCGGCACGTGTGCGGCTTTATAGCCGCGTTGCGGGGGCCAAAATGGCAGGAAATTACACTGCCCTACTACGACACGCCAGTGCCTTTACTCCTCAGTTGGGCTTCCGCTCTAATCCGTGGCCAAAGATGGCGAACACTAACGCCCCCTAATGCCGCACGTGCACGGCTGTAGTGCCGCGTTGCAGTGGCGAAAATGGCAGGAAACTACACTGCCCAACTACTACACGCCAGTGCCATTACTCCTCAGTTCGGCCTCCGCTCTAAATAGTGGAAAAATATGGCGGACATTCTATGGTCCAACTGCGGCACATGCGCAACTGTAGTGCCGCGTTGTGGTGGCCCAAAATAGCGGACACTTCACCGCGCTACATGACCCTACCAAAGACATAAGTTCTCAACTGCGCTTCTACACTAAGCATTGGCCAAAGATGGCGGACACTCCATAGCTCTAATGCGGCACGTCCGCGGCTGTAGTGCCGCGTTGCGGTTGCCCAAATTGTCGAACTCATCGCTGTCCTACTACTAAACGCCAGTCCCATAACCCCTCAGTTGGGCTTCCGCTCTTATCCTTTGCCAAAGATTGCGGACCCTCCATGGCCCTACTGCGGCACGTGTGCGGCTTTATAGCTGCGTTGCGGGGGCCAAAATGGCAAGAAATTACACTGCCCTACTACGAAACGCGAGTGCCTTTACTCCTCAGTTGGGCTTCCGCTCTAATCCGTGGCCAAAGATGGCGATCCCTACCGCCCCCTAATGCCGCACGTGCAAGACTGTAGTGCCGCGTTGCAGTGGCGAAAATGGCAGGAAACTACACTGCCCAACTACTACACGCCAGTTTCTTTACTCCTCAGTTCGGCTTCCGCTCTAAATAGTGGAAAAATATGGCGGACACTCCATGGCCCTTCAGCGGCACTCGCGCGGCTGTAGAGCCGCGTTTCGGTGGCCCAACATGTCGGACTCTTCCCAGCCCTACTACCACACGCCTGTGCCTTTACTCCTCAGTTCGGCTTCCGCTCTAATCTGTGACCAAAGAAGGCGAATACTCTATGGCATTTCTGCGGCACGTGCGCGGCTGTAGTGCCGCGTTGCTGTAGCTCAAATTGATGGACTCTACACAGCCCTACTACGACACGCCAGTGCCTTTACTCCTCAGTTGGTCTTCCGCTCTAATCCCAGTCTAAAAAATGACGAACACTCCAAGGCCCTAATGCTGCACGTGCATGGCTGTAGTGCCGCGTTGCAGAGGCGAAAATGGCAGGAAACTACACTGCCCAACTATTACAGCCAGTGCCATTACTCCTCAGTTCGGCTTCCGCTCTAAATAATGGAAAAATATGGCGGACACTCTATGGCATTTCTGCGGCACGTGCACGGCTGTAGAGCCGCGTTGCGGTGGCCAAAATGGCAGGAAACTACACTGCCCTATTTCTACACACCAGTGCCTTTACTCCTCAGTTCGGCTTCCGCTCTAATTAGTGACCAAGGAAGGCGGACACTCATGGCCCTATTGCGGCACATGCGCGGCTGTAGTGCCGCGTTGCGGTGAACCGAAATGGTGGAATCTACACAGACCTACTACGACACGCCAGTGAATTTACTCCTCAGTTCGGCTTCCGCTCTAAATAGTGGAAAAATATAGCGGACACTCCATGGTCCTCCTGTGGCTCGTGCGCGGCTGTAGTGACGCGATGCGGTGGCCTAGCATGTCTGACGCTACACTGCCCGACTACGACACGCCAGTGCCTTCACTCCTCAGTTCGGCTTCCGCTCTAAATAGTGGAAAAATATGGCGGGCACTCCATGGTCCTACTGCGGCACGTACGCGGCTTTAGTGACGCGTTGCGGTGGCCCAACATGTCGGACGCTACACTGCCCGACTACGACACGCCAGTGACTTTACTCCTCAGTTCGACTTCTGCTCTAATCAGTGGCCAAAGATTGCGGACTGTCTATAGCCCTACTGCGGCACGTGCACGGCTGTAGTGCTGCGTTGCAGTGGCGAGAAAGGCAGGAAACTACACTGCCCAACTGCTAGACGCCATTACATTTACTCCACAGTTCGGCTTCCGCTCTAATCAGTGGCCAAAGATGGCGGACAGTCTATAGCCCTTCTGCAGCACGTCCTCGGCTGAATGTGCCAAGTTGCGATTGCCCAAAATGTCGGACTCTACACTGCCCTACTACGACACGCCAGTGCCTTTACTCCTCAGTTGGTCTGCCGCTCTAATCCCAGGCTAAAAAATGGCGAACACTCCAAGGCCCTAATGCTGCACGTGCACGACTGTATTACCGCGTTGCGGTGGCCAAAATGGCAGGAAACTATACTGCCCTATTTCTACACGCCAGTACCTTTATTCCTCAGTTCGACTTCCGTCAAATTAGTGAACAAAGAAGGCGGACACTCTATGGCCCTATTGCGGCACATGCGCGGCTATTGTGTCGCGTTGCAGTGGCCCAAAATTTCGGACTCTACACTGCCCAACTACTACACGCCAGTGCCATTACTCCTCAGATCGGCTTCCGCTCTAATCTGTGACGAAAGAAGGCGGACACTCTATGGCATTTCTGCGGCACGTGCGCGGCTGTAGTGCCGCTTTGCGGTAGTCCAAAATGTCGGATTCTGCACTGCCCAACTACGACACGACCAGTGCCTTTACTCCTCAGTTGGGCCTCCACACCACTCCGTGGCTAAATATGCGGACACTCCATGGCCCTTCAGCGGCACTCGCACGGCTGTAGTGCCGCGTTTCGGTGGCCAAAATGGCAGGAAACTACACTGCCCTATTTCTACACACCAGTGCCTTTACTCCTCAGTTCGGCTTCCGCTATAATTAGTGTCCAAGGAAGGCGGACACTTTATGGGCCTATTGCGGCACATGCGCGGCAGTAGTGCCGCGTTGCGGTGGCCCAAAAGGCAGGAAACTACACTGCCCAACTACTACACGCCAGTGCCTTTACTCCTCAGTTCGGCTTCCGCTCTAAATAATGGAAAAATATGGCGGACACTCTATGGCATTTCTGCGGCACGTGCACGGCTGTAGAGCCGCGTTGCGGTGGCCAAAATGGCAGGAAACTACACTGCCCTATTTCTACACACCAGTGCCTTTACTCCTCAGTTCGGCTTCCGCTCTAATTAGTGACCAAGGAAGGCGGACACTCATGGCCCTATTGCGGCACATGCGCGGCTGTAGTGCCGCGTTGCGGTGAACCGAAATGGTGGAATCTACACAGACCTACTACGACACGCCAGTGAATTTACTCCTCAGTTCGGCTTCCGCTCTAAATAGTGGAAAAATATAGCGGACACTCCATGGTCCTCCTGTGGCTCGTGCGCGGCTGTAGTGACGCGATGCGGTGGCCTAGCATGTCTGACGCTACACTGCCCGACTACGACACGCCAGTGCCTTCACTCCTCAGTTCGGCTTCCGCTCTAAATAGTGGAAAAATATGGCGGGCACTCCATGGTCCTACTGCGGCACGTACGCGGCTTTAGTGACGCGTTGCGGTGGCCCAACATGTCGGACGCTACACTGCCCGACTACGACACGCCAGTGACTTTACTCCTCAGTTCGACTTCTGCTCTAATCAGTGGCCAAAGATTGCGGACTGTCTATAGCCCTACTGCGGCACGTGCACGGCTGTAGTGCTGCGTTGCAGTGGCGAGAAAGGCAGGAAACTACACTGCCCAACTGCTAGACGCCATTACATTTACTCCACAGTTCGGCTTCCGCTCTAATCAGTGGCCAAAGATGGCGGACAGTCTATAGCCCTTCTGCAGCACGTCCTCGGCTGAATGTGCCAAGTTGCGATTGCCCAAAATGTCGGACTCTACACTGCCCTACTACGACACGCCAGTGCCTTTACTCCTCAGTTGGTCTGCCGCTCTAATCCCAGGCTAAAAAATGGCGAACACTCCAAGGCCCTAATGCTGCACGTGCACGACTGTATTACCGCGTTGCGGTGGCCAAAATGGCAGGAAACTATACTGCCCTATTTCTACACGCCAGTACCTTTATTCCTCAGTTCGACTTCCGTCAAATTAGTGAACAAAGAAGGCGGACACTCTATGGCCCTATTGCGGCACATGCGCGGCTATTGTGTCGCGTTGCAGTGGCCCAAAATTTCGGACTCTACACTGCCCAACTACTACACGCCAGTGCCATTACTCCTCAGATCGGCTTCCGCTCTAATCTGTGACGAAAGAAGGCGGACACTCTATGGCATTTCTGCGGCACGTGCGCGGCTGTAGTGCCGCTTTGCGGTAGTCCAAAATGTCGGATTCTGCACTGCCCAACTACGACACGCCTGTGCCTTTACTCCTCAGTTCGGCCTCCGCTCTAATCTGTGACCAAAGAAGGCAGACACTCTATGGCATTTCTGCGGCACGTGCACGGCTGTAGTGCTGCGTTGCGGTGGCCAAAATGGCAGGAAACTACACTGCCCTATTTCTACACACCAGTGCCTTTACTCCTCAGTTCGGCTTCCGCTATAATCCGTGGCCAAAGATGGCGAACACTACCGCCCCCTAATGCCGCACGTGCAAGGCTGTAGTGCCGCGTTGCAGTGGCGAAAATGGCAGGAAACTACACTGCCCAACTACTACACGCCAGTGCCTTTACTCCTCAGTTCGGCTTCCGCTCTAAATAGTGGAAAAATATGGCGGACACTCCATGGCCCTATAGCGGCACTCGCGCGGCTGTAGAGCCGCGTTTCGGTGGCCCAACATGTCGGACTCTTCCCAGCCCTACTACCACACGCCTGTGCCTTTACTCCTCAGTTCGGCTTCCGCTCTAATCTGTGACCAAAGAAGGCGGACACTCTATGGCATTTCTGCGGCACGTGCGCGGCTGCAGTGCCGCGTTGCTGTAGCTCAAATTGACGGATTCTGCAATGCCCAACTACAACACGACTGTGCCTTTACTCCTCAGTTGGGCTTCCGCTCCACTCCGTGGCCAAAGATGGCGAACAGTCTATAGCCCTAGTGTGGCACGTCAGCGGCTGTAGTGCCGCGATGCGGGGTCCAAAATGTCGGACTCTACACTGCCCTACAAGACCCTACCAAAGACTTAAGTTCTCAGTTGCGCTTCCGCTCTAATCAGTGGCCAAAGATGGCGGACACTCCACGGTCCTAATGCTGCACGTGCACGGCTGTATTACCGCGTTGCGGTGGCCAAAATGGCAGGAAGCAATACTGCCCTATTTCTACACGCCAGTACCTTTATTCCTCAGTTCGACTTCCGTCAAATTAGTGAACAAAGAAGGCGGACACTCTATATCATTTCTGCGGCACGTGCGCGGCTGTAGTGCCGCTTTGCGGTAGTCCAAAATGTCGGACTCTACACTGCTCTACTACGACACACCAGTGCCTTTACTCCTCCGTTCGGCTTCCGCTCTAAATAGTGGAAAAAGATGGCGGACGCTCCATGGCCCTTCAGCGGCACGTGCACGGCTGTAGCGCCGCGTATCGGGGGCCAAAATGGCAGGAAATTACACTGCCCTACTACGACACGCCAGTGCCTTTACTCCTCAGTTGGGCTTCCGCTCTAATCCGTGGCCAAAGATGGCAAACACTAACGCCCCCTAATGCCGCACGTGCACGGCTGTAGTGCCGCGTTGCAGTGGCGAAAATGGCAGGAAACTACACTGCCCAACTACTACACGCCAGTGCCATTACTCCTCAGTTCGGCTTCCGCTCTAATCTGTGACGAAAGAAGGCGGACACTCTATGGCATTTCTGCGGCACGTGCGCGGCTGTAGTGCTGTGTTGCGGTGGCCAAAATGGCAGGAAACTACACTGCCCTATTTCTACACACCAGTGCCTTTACTCCTCAGTTCGGCTTCCGCTATAATTAGTGTCCAAGGAAGGCGGACACTTTATGGCCCTATTGCGGTACATGCGCGGCAGTAGTGCCGCGTTGCGGTGGCCCAAAATGTCGGACTCTACACTGCTCTACTACGACAACCCAGTGCCTTTACTCCTCCGTTCGGCTTCCGCTCTAAATAGTGGAAAAAGATGGCGGACGCTCCACTGTCCTAATGCTGCACGTGCACGGCTGTAGCACCACGTTGCGATGGCCAAAATGGCAGGAAACTACACCGCCCTACAAGACCCTACCAAAGTCTTAAGTTCTCAGTTGCGCCACGCCTGTGCCTTCACTCCTCAGTTGCGCTTCCGCTCTAATCCGTGGCCAAAGTTGGCGGAGCCTCCATGGCCCTACTGCGCCACGTGTGCGGCTTTATAGCCACGTTGCGTAGGCCAAAATGTCAGAAAGCTACACTGCCCTACTACTACACGCCAGTGCCTTTTCTCCTCAGCTCGGATTCCGCTCTAAATAGTGGCCAAAGATGGCGAACAGTCTATAGCCCTAGTGTGGCACGTCAGCGGCTGTAGTGCCGCGATGCGGGGTCCAAAATGTCGGACTCTACACTGCCCTACAAGACCCTACCAAAGATATAAGTTCTCAGTTGCGCTTCCGCTCTAATCAGTGGCCAAAGATGGCGGACACTCCACGGTCCTAATGCTGCACGTGCACGGCTGTATTACCGCGTTGCGGTGGCCAAAATGGCAGGAAACAATACTGCCCTATTTCTACACGCCAGTACCTTTATTCCTCAGTTCGACTTCCGTCAAATTAGTGAACAAAGAAGGCAGACACTCTATGGCCCTATTGCGGCACATGCGCGGCTATTGTGTCGCGTTGCAGCGGCCCAAAATTTCGGACTCTACAATGCCCAACTACTACACGCCAGTGCCATTACTCCTCCGTTCGGCTTCCGCTCTAAATAGTGGAAAAATATGGCGGACACTCCATGGCCCTTCAGCGGCACTCGCACGGCTGTAGCGCCGCGTTTCGGTGGACCAACATGTCGGACTCTTCCCTGCCCTACTACCACACGCCGGTGCCTTTACTCCTCAGTTCGGCTTCCGCTCTAATCTTTGACGAAAGAAGGCGGACACTCTAAGGCATTTCTGCGGCACGTGCGCGGCTGTAGTTCCGCTTTGCGGTAGTCCAAAATGTCGGATTCTGCACTGCCCAAATACGACACGACAGTGCCTTTACCCCTCAGTTGGGCTTCCGCACCACTCCGTGGCCAAAGATGGCGAACAGTCTATGGCCCTAGAGCAGCAGGTCCGCGGCTGTAGTGCCGCGTTGCGGTGGCCCAAAATGTCGGACTCTACACTGCCCTACTACGACACGCCTGTGCCTTTACTCCTCAGTTCGGCCTCCGCTCTAATCTGTGACCAAAGAAGGCAGACACTCTATGGCATTTCTGTGGCACGTGCACGGCTGTAGTGCTGCGTTGCGGTGGCCAAAATGGCAGGAAACTACACTGCCCTATTTCTACACACCAGTGCCTTTACTCCTCAGTTCGGCTTCCGCTATAATTAGTGTCCAAGGAAGGCGGACACTTTATAGCCCTACTGCGCCACGTGTGCGGCTTTATAGCCACGTTGCGTAGGCCAAAATGTCAGGAAGCTACACTGCCCAACTACGACACGCCAGAGCCGTTACTCCTCAGTTGGGCTACCGCTCTAATCCGTGGCCAAAGATGGCGAACACTCCCGCTCCCTAATGCGGCACGTGCACGGCTTTAGTGCCGTGTTGCAGTATCGAAAATGGCAGGAAACTACACTGCCCTACTACTGCACGCAAGTGCCTTTACTCCTCAGCTCGGATTCCGCTCTAAATAGTGGCCAAAGATGGCGAACAGTCTATAGCCCTAGTGTGGCACGTCAGCGGCTGTAGTGCCGCAATGCGGGGTCCAAAATGTGGGACTCTACACTGCCCTACAAGACCCTACCAAAGACTTAAGTTCTCAGTAGCGCTTTCGCTCTAAACAGTGGCCAAATATGGCGGACCCTCCATGGCCCTACTGCGGCACGTGTGCGGCGTTATAGCCGCGTTGCGGGGGCCAAAATGGCAGGAAATTACACTGCCCTACTACGACACGCCAGTGCCTTTACTCCTCAGTTGGGCTTCCGCTCTAATCCGTGGCCAAAGATGGCGAACACTACTGCCCCCTAATGCCGCACGTGCAAGGCTGTAGTGCCGCGTTGCAGTGGCGAAAATGGCAGGAAACTACACTGCCCAACTACTACACGCCAGTGCCTTTACTCCTCAGTTCGGCTTCCGCTCTAAATAGTGGAAAAATATGGCGGACACTCCATGGCCCTTCAGCGGCACTCGCGCGGCTGTAGAGCCGCGTTTCGGTGGCCCAACATGTCGGACTCTTCCCAGCCCTACTACCTCACGCCGGTGCCTTTACTCCTCAGTTCGGCTTCCGCTCTAATCTGTGACGAAAGATGGCGGACACTCTATGGCATTTCTGCGGCACGTGCGCGGCTGTAGTGCCGCGTTGCTGTAGCTCAAATTGACGGATTCTGCAATGCCCAACTACGACACGACTGTGCCTTTACTCCTCAGTTAGGCTTCCCCTCCACTCCGTGGCCAAAGATGGCGAACAGTCTATAGCCCTAGTGCGGCACGTCCGCGGCTGTAGTGCCGCGTTGCGGTGTCCAAAATGTCGGACTCTACACTGCCCTACAAATCCCTACCAAAGACTTAAGTTCTCAGTTGCGCTTCCGCTCTAATCAGTGGCCAAAGATTGCGGACAGTCCACTGTCCTAATGCTGCACGTGCACGGCTGTAGCACCGCGTTGCGATGGCCAAAATGGCAGGAAACTACACCGCCCTACAAGACCCTACCAAAGACTTAAGTTCTCAGTTGCGCCACGCCTGTGCCTTCACTCCTCAGTTGCGCTTCCGCTCTAATCCGTGGCCAAAGTTGGCGGAGCCTCCATGGCCCTACTGCGCCACGTGTGCGGCTTTATAGCCACGTTGCGTAGGCCAAAATGTCAGGAAGCTACACTGCCCTACTACTGCACGCCAGTGCCTTTTCTCCTCAGCTCGGATTTCGCTCTAAATAGTGGCCAAAGATGGCGAACAGTCTATAGCCCTAGTGTGGCACGTCAGCGGCTGTAGTGCCGCGATGCGGGGTCCAAAATGTCGGACTCTACACTGCCCTACAAGACCCTACCAAAGACTTAAGTTCTCAGTTGCGCTTCCGCTCTAATCAGTGGCCAAAGATGGCGGACACTCCATGGCCCTTCAGCGGCACGTGCACGGCTTTAGAGCCGCGTTGCGGTGGCCAAAATGGCAGGAAACTACACTGCCCTATTTCTACACACCAGTGCCTTTACTCCTCAGTTCGGCTTCCGCTCTAATCTGTGACCAAAGAAGGCGGACACTCTATGGCAATACTGCGGCACGTGCGCGGCTGTAGTGCAACGTTGCGGTAGCCCAAAATGTCTTATTCTGCACTGCCCTACTACGACACGCCAGTGCTTTTACTCCTCAGTTGGGCTTCCGCTCCACTCCGTGGCCAAAGATGGCGAACAGTCTATAGCCCTAGTGCGGCACGCCCGTGGCTGTAGTGCCGCGTTGCGGTGGCCTAAAATGTCAGACTCTACACTGCCCTACTACGACACGCCAGTGCCGCCTTTACTCCTCAGTTGGGCTTCCGCTCTAATCCCAGGCTAAAAAATGGCCAACTCTCCAAGGCCCTAATGCTGCACGTGCACGGCTGTAGTGCCGCGCTGCGGTGGACAAATTGGCAGGAAACTACACTGCCCTATTTCTACGCACCAGTGCATTTACTCCTCTGTTCTGCCTCCACTCTCTTTAGTGACCAAAGAAGGCGGACACTCTATGGCCCTTCAGCGGCACGTGCATGGCTGTAGTGCCGCGTTGAGGTGGCCCAACTTGTTGGACGCTACACAGTCCGACTACAAAACACCAGTGCCTTTACTCCACAGTTGGGCTGCAGCTCTAATCAGTGGCCAAAGATGGCGAACAGTTTGTAGCCCTAGTGCGGCACGTCCGCGGCTGTAGTGCCGCGTTGCGGTTTCCAAAATGTCGGACTCTACACTGCCCTACTACGACACACCAGTGCCTTTACTCCTCTGTTCGGCTTCAGCTCTAAATAGTGGAAAAAGATGGCGGACACTCCATGGCCCTTCAGCGGCACGTGCACGGCTGTAGCGCCGCGTTGAGGTGGCCCAACTTGTTGGACGCTACACAGTCCGACTACAAAAAGCCAGTGCCTTTACTCCACAGTTGGGCTGCAGCTCTAATCAGTGGCCAAAGATGGCGAACAGTTTATAGCCCTAGTGCGGCACGTCCGCGGCTGTAGTGCCGCGTTGCGGTTTCCAAAATGTCGGACTCTACACTGCCCTACTACGACACACCAGTGCCTTTACTCCTCTGTTCGGCTTCAGCTCTAAATAGTGGAAAAAGATGGCGGACACTCCATGGCCCTTCAGCGGCACGTGCACGGCTGTAGCGCCGCGTTGCGGGGGCCAAAATGGCAGGAAACTACACTGCCCTACTACGACACGAAAGTGCCTTTATTCCTCAGTTGGGCTTCCGCTCTAATCCGTGGCCAAAAAATGGCGAACACTCCAAGGCCCTAATGCGGCAAGTGCACGGCTGTAGTGCCGCGTTGTGGTGGCCAAAATGGCAGGAAACTACACTGCCCTACAACGACAAGCCATTGCCTTTACACCTCAGTTGGGCTTCCACTCAAATCACTGGTCAAAGATTTCGGACACTCCATGGTCCAACTGCGGCACATGCGCAACTGTAGTGCCGCGTTGTGGTGGCCCAAAATAGCGGACACTTCACCGCCCTACATGACCCTACCAAAGACATAAGTTCTCAATTGCGCTTCCACACTAAGCATTGGCCAAAGATGGCGGGCACTCCATAGCTCAAATGCGGCACGTCCGCGGCTGTAGTGCCGCGTTGCGGTTTCCCAAATTGTCCAACTCATCGCTGTCCTACTACTAAACGCCAGTCCCATAACCCCTCAGTTGGGCTTCCGCTCTTATCCTTTTCCAAAGATTGCGGACCCTCCATGGCCCTACTGCGGCACGTGTGCGGCTTTATAGCTGCGTTGCGGGGGCCAAAATGGCAAGAACTTACACTGCCCTACTACGACACGCGAGTGCCTTTACTCCTCAGGTCGGCTTCCGCCCTAATCAGTGACCAAAGATGGCGGACTGTCTATAGCCCTACTGCGGCACGTGCACGGCTGTAGTGCTGCGTTGCAGTGGCGAGAAAGGCAGGAAACTACACTGCCCAACTGCTAGACGCCATTACATTTACTCCTCAGTTCGGCTTCTGCTCTAATCAGTGGCCCAAAATGGCGGACACAACACTGCCCTTCTAGACCCTACCAAAGACTTAAGTTCTCAGTAGTGCTTCCGCTCTAATCAGTGGCCAAATATAGCGGACCCTCCATGGCCCTTCAGCGGCACTCGCGCAGCTGTAGTGCCGCATTGCGGTGGCCCAACATGTTGGACTCTTCCCAGCCCTACTACCACACGCCTGTGCCTTTACTCCACAGTTCGGCTTCCGCTCTAATCAGTGGCCAAAGATGGCGAGCAGTCTATAGCCCTAGAGTGGCACGCCCGCGGCTGTAGTGCTGCGTTGCGGTGGCCCAAAATGTCAGACTCTACTCTGCCCTACTACGACACGCCAGTGCCTTTGCTCCTCAGTTGGGCTTCCGCTCTAATCAGTGGCCAAAGATGGCGAGCAGTCTATAGCCCTAGAGCGGCACGCCCGCGGCTGTAGTGCCGCGTTGCGGTGGCCAAAATGGCAGGAAATTACACTGCCCTATTTCTACACACCAGTGCCTTTACTCCACAGTTGGGCTTCCGCTCTAATCAGTGGCCAAAGATGGCGAACAGTCTATAGCCCTAGTGCGGCACGTCCGAGGCTGTAGTGCCGCGTTGCGGTGTCCAAAATGTCGGACTCTACACTGCCCTTCAAAACCCTACCAAAGACTTAAGTTCTCAGTTGCGCTTCCGCTCTAATCAGTGGCCAAAGATTGCGGACAGTCCACGGTCCTAATGCTGCACGTGCACGGCTGTATTACCGCGTTACGGTGGACAAAATGGCAGGAAACTATACTGCCCTATTTCTACACGCCAGTACCTTTATTCCTCAGTTCGACTTCCGTCAAATTAGTGAACAAAGAAGGCGGACACTCTATGGCCCTATTGCGGCTCATGCGCGGCTATTGTGTCGCGTTGCAGTGGCCCAAAATTTCGGACTCTACACTGCCCAACTACTACACGCCAGTGCCATTACTCCTCCGTTCGGCTTTCGCTCTAAATAGTGGAAAAATATGGCGGACACTCCATGGCCCTTCAGCGGCTCTCGCACGGCTGTAGTGCCGCGTTTCGGTGGACCAACATGTCGGACTCTTCCCAGCCCTACTACCACACGCCGGTGCCTTTACTCCTCAGTTCGGCTTCCGCTCTAAATAGTGGAAAAATATGGCGGACACTCCATGGCCCTTCAGCGGCTCTCGCATGGCTGTAGTGCCGCGTTTCGGTGGACCAACATGTCGGACTCTTCCCAGCCCTACTACCACACGCCGGTGCCTTTACTCCTCAGTTCGGCTTCCGCTCTAATCTGTGACGAAAGAAGGCGGACACTCTATGTCATTTCTGCGGCACGTGCGCGGCTGTAGTGCCGCTTTGCGGTAGTCCAAAATGTCGGATTCTGCACTGCCCAACTACGACACGACAGTGCCTTTACTCCTCAGTTGGGCTTCCGCTCCACTCCGTGGCCAAATATGGCGGACACTCCATGGCCCTTCTGCGGCACTCGCAAGGCTGCAGTGCCGCGTTTCGGTGGCCAAAATGGCAGGAAACTACACTGCCCTATTTCTACACACCAGTGCCTTTACTCCTCAGTTCGGCATCCGCTATAATTAGTGTCCAAGGAAGGCGAACACTTTATGGCCCTTCAGCGGCACGTGCACGGCTGTAGCGCCGCGTTGCGGGGGCCAAAATGGCAGGAAACTACACTGCCCTACTACGACACGAAAGTGCCTTTATTCCTCAGTTGGGCTTCCGCTCTAATCCGTGGCCAAAAAATGGCGAACACTCCAAGGCCCTAATGCGGCAAGTGCACGGCTGTAGTGCCGCGTTGTGGTGGCCAAAATGGCAGGAAACTACACTGCCCTACAACGACAAGCCATTGCCTTTACACCTCAGTTGGGCTTCCACTCAAATCACTGGTCAAAGATTTCGGACACTCCATGGTCCAACAGCGGCACATGCGCAACTGTAGTGCCGCGATGTGGTGGCCCAAAATAGCGGACACTTCACCGCCCTACATGACCCTACCAAAGACATAAGTTCTCAATTGCGCTTCCACAATAAGCATTGGCCAAAGATGGCGGGCACTACATAGCTCTAATGCGGCACGTCCGCGGCTGTAGTGCCGCGTTGCGGTTTCCCAAATTGTCGAACTCATCGCTGTCCTACTACTAAACGCCAGTCCCATAACCCCTCAGTTGGGCTTCCGCTCTTATCCTTTTCCAAAGATTGCGGACCCTCCATGGCCCTACTGCGGCACGTGTGCGGCTTTATAGCTGCGTTGCGGGGGCCAAAATGGCAAGAACTTACACTGCCCTACTACGACACGCGAGTGCCTTTACTCCTCAGGTCGGCTTCCGCCCTAATCAGTGACCAAAGATGGCGGACTGTCTATAGCCCTACTGCGGCACGTGCACGGCTGTAGTGCTGCGTTGCAGTGGCGAGAAAGGCAGGAAACTACACTGCCCAACTGCTAGACGCCATTACATTTACTCCTCAGTTCGGCTTCTGCTCTAATCAGTGGCCCAAAATGGCGGACACAACACTGCCCTTCTAGACCCTACCAAAGACTTAAGTTCTCAGTAGTGCTTCCGCTCTAATCAGTGGCCAAATATAGCGGACCCTCCATGGCCCTTCAGCGGCACTTGCGCTGCTGCAGTGCCGCATTGCGGTGGCCCAACATGTTGGACTCTTCCCAGCCCTACTACCACACGCCTGTGCCTTTACTCCACAGTTCGGCTTCCGCTCTAATCAGTGGCCAAAGATGGCGAGCAGTCTATAGCCCTAGAGCGGCACGCCCGTGGCTGTAGTGCTGCGTTGCGGTGGCCCAAAATGTCAGACTCTACTCTGCCCTACTACGACACGCCAGTGCCTTTGCTCCTCAGTTGGGCTTCCGCTCTAATCAGTGGCCAAAGATGACGAGCAGTCTATAGCCCTAGAGCGGCACGCCCGCGGCTGTAGTGCCGCGTTGCGGTGGCCAAAATGGCAGGAAATTACACTGCCCTATTTCTACACACCAGTGCCTTTACTCCACAGTTGGGCTTCCGCTCTTATCAGTGGCCAAAGATGGCGAACAGTCTATAGCCCTAGTGCGGCACGTCCGAGGCTGTAGTGCCGCGTTGCGGTGTCCAAAATGTCGGACTCTACACTGCCCTTCAAAACCCTACCAAAGACTTAAGTTCTCAGTTGCGCTTCCGCTCTAATCAGTGGCCAAAGATTGCGGACAGTCCACGGTCCTAATGCTGCACGTGCACGGCTGTATTACCGCGTTACGGTGGCCAAAATGGCAGGAAACTATACTGCCCTATTTCTACACGCCAGTACCTTTATTCCTCAGTTCGACTTCCGTCAAATTAGTGAACAAAGAAGGCGGACACTCTATGGCCCTATTGCGGCTCATGCGCGGCTATTGTGTCGCGTTGCAGTGGCCCAAAATTTCGGACTCTACACTGCCCAACTACTACACGCCAGTGCCATTACTCCTCCGTTCGGCTTTCGCTCTAAATAGTGGAAAAATATGGCGGACACTCCATGGCCCTTCAGCGGCTCTCGCACGGCTGTAGTGCCGCGTTTCGGTGGACCAACATGTCGGACTCTTCCCAGCCCTACTACCACACGCCGGTGCCTTTACTCCTCAGTTCGGCTTCCGCTCTAAATAGTGGAAAAATATGGCGGACACTCCATGGCCCTTCAGCGGCTCTCGCATGGCTGTAGTGCCGCGTTTCGGTGGACCAACATGTCGGACTCTTCCCAGCCCTACTACCACACGCCGGTGCCTTTACTCCTCAGTTGGGCTTCCGCTCCACTCCGTGGCCAAATATGGCGGACACTCCATGGCCCTTCTGCGGCACTCGCAAGGCTGCAGTGCCGCGTTTCGGTGGCCAAAATGGCAGGAAACTACACTGCCCTATTTCTACACACCAGTGCCTTTACTCCTCAGTTCGGCATCCGCTATAATTAGTGTCCAAGGAAGGCGAACACTTTATGGCCCTTCAGCGGCACGTGCACGGCTGTAGCGCCGCGTTGCGGGGGCCAAAATGGCAGGAAACTACACTGCCCTACTACGACACGAAAGTGCCTTTATTCCTCAGTTGGGCTTCCGCTCTAATCCGTGGCCAAAAAATGGCGAACACTCCAAGGCCCTAATGCGGCAAGTGCACGGCTGTAGTGCCGCGTTGTGGTGGCCAAAATGGCAGGAAACTAAACTGCCCTACAACGACAAGCCATTGCCTTTACACCTCAGTTGGGCTTCCACTCAAATCACTGGTCAAAGATTTCGGACACTCCATGGTCCAACAGCGGCACATGCGCAACTGTAGTGCCGCGATGTGGTGGCCCAAAATAGCGGACACTTCACCGCCCTACATGACCCTACCAAAGACATAAGTTCTCAATTGCGCTTCCACAATAAGCATTGGCCAAAGATGGCGGGCACTACATAGCTCTAATGCGGCACGTCCGCGGCTGTAGTGCCGCGTTGCGGTTTCCCAAATTGTCGAACTCATCGCAGTCCTACTACTAAACGCCAGTCCCATAACCCCTCAGTTGGGCTTCCGCTCTTATCCTTTTCCAAAGATTGCGGACCCTCCATGGCCCTACTGCGGCACGTGTGCGGCTTTATAGCTGCGTTGCGGGGGCCAAAATGGCAAGAACTTACACTGCCCTACTACGACACGCGAGTGCCTTTACTCCTCAGGTCGGCTTCCGCCCTAATCAGTGACCAAAGATGGCGGACTGTCTATAGCCCTACTGCGGCACGTGCACGGCTGTAGTGCTGCGTTGCAGTGGCGAGAAAGGCAGGAAACTACACTGCCCAACTGCTAGACGCCATTACATTTACTCCTCAGTTCGGCTTCTGCTCTAATCAGTGGCCCAAAATGGCGGACACAACACTGCCCTTCTAGACCCTACCAAAGACTTAAGTTCTCAGTAGTGCTTCCGCTCTAATCAGTGGCCAAATATAGCGGACCCTCCATGGCCCTTCAGCGGCACTTGCGCTGCTGCAGTGCCGCATTGCGGTGGCCCAACATGTTGGACTCTTCCCAGCCCTACTACCACACGCCTGTGCCTTTACTCCACAGTTCGGCTTCCGCTCTAATCAGTGGCCAAAGATGGCGAGCAGTCTATAGCCCTAGAGCGGCACGCCCGCGGCTGTAGTGCTGCGTTGCGGTGGCCCAAAATGTCAGACTCTACTCTGCCCTACTACGACACGCCAGTGCCTTTGCTCCTCAGTTGGGCTTCCGCTCTAATCAGTGGCCAAAGATGACGAGCAGTCTATAGCCCTAGAGCGGCACGCCCGCGGCTGTAGTGCCGCGTTGCGGTGGCCAAAATGGCAGGAAATTACACTGCCCTATTTCTACACACCAGTGCCTTTACTCCACAGTTGGGCTTCCGCTCTTATCAGTGGCCAAAGATGGCGAACAGTCTATAGCCCTAGTGCGGCACGTCCGAGGCTGTAGTGCCGCGTTGCGGTGTCCAAAATGTCGGACTCTACACTGCCCTTCAAAACCCTACCAAAGACTTAAGTTCTCAGTTGCGCTTCCGCTCTAATCAGTGGCCAAAGATTGCGGACAGTCCACGGTCCTAATGCTGCACGTGCACGGCTGTATTACCGCGTTGCGGTGGCCAAAATGGCAGGAAACTATACTGCCCTATTTCTACACGCCAGTACCTTTATTCCTCAGTTCGACTTCCGTCAAATTAGTGAACAAAGAAGGCGGACACTCTATGGCCCTATTGCGGCTCATGCGCGGCTATTGTGTCACGTTGCAGTGGCCCAAAATTTCGGACTCTACACTGCCCAACTACTACACGCCAGTGCCATTACTCCTCCGTTCGGCTTTCGCTCTAAATAGTGGAAAAATATGGCGGACACTCCATTTCCCTTCAGCGGCTCTCGCACGGCTGTAGTGCCGCGTTTCGGTGGACCAACATGTCGGACTCTTCCCAGCCCTACTACCACATGCCGGTGCCTTTACTCCTCAGTTCGGCTTCCGCTCTAAATAGTGGAAAAATATGGCGGACACTCCATGGCCCTTCAGCGGCTCTCGCATGGCTGTAGTGCCGCGTTTCGGTGGACCAACATGTCGGACTCTTCCCAGCCCTACTACCACACGCCGGTGCCTTTACTCCTCAGTTCGGCTTCCGCTCTAATCTGTGACGAAAGAAGGCGGACACTCCATGGCCCTTCTGCGGCACTCGCACGGCTGCAGTGCCGCGTTTCGGTGGCCAAAATGGCAGGAAACTACACTGCCCTATTTCTACACACCAGTGCCTTTACTCCTCAGTTCGGCTTCCGCTATAATTAGTGTCCAAGGAAGGCGAACACTTTATGGCCCTATTGCGGCACATGCGCGGCAGTAGTGCCGCGTTGCGGTGGCCCAAAATGTCGGACTCTACACTGCTCTACTACGACACACCAGTGCCTTTACTCCTCCGTTTGGCTTCCGCTCTAAATAGTGGAAAAAGATGGCGGACGCTCCACTGTCCTAATGCTGCACGTGCACGGCTGTAGCACCGCGTTGCGATGGCCAAAATGGCAGGAAACTACACCGCCCTACAAGACCCTACCAAAGACTTAAGTTCTCAGTTGCGCCACGCCTGTGCCTTCACTCCTCAGTTGCGCTTCCGCTCTAATAGGTGGTTAAAGTTGGCGGAGCCTCCATGGCCCTACTGCGCCACGTGTGCGGCTTTATAGCCACGTTGCGTAGGCCAAAATGTCAGGAAGCTACACTGCCCAACTACGACACGCCAGAGCCTTTACTCCTCATTTGGGCTACAGCTCTAATCCGTGGCCAAAGATGGCGAACACTCCCGCTCCCTAATGCGGCACGTGCACGGCTGTAGTGCCGTGTTGCAGTATCGAAAATGGCAGGAAGCTACACTGCCCTACTACGACACGCCAGTGCCTTTGCTCCTCAGTTGGGCTTCCGCTCTAATCAGTGGCCAAAGATGGCGAGCAGTCTATAGCCCTAGAGCGGCACGCCCGCTGCTGTAGTGCCGCGTTGCGGTGTCCAAAATGTCGGACTCTACACTGCCCTTCAAATCCTACCAAAGACTTAAGTTCTCAGTTGCGCTTCCGCTCTAATCAGTGGCCAAAGATTGCGGACAGTCCACTGTCCTAATGCTGCACGTGCACGGCTGTATTACCGCGTTGCGGTGGCCAAAATGGCAGGAAACAATACTGCCCTATTTCTACACGCCAGTACCTTTATTCCTCAGTTCGACTTCCGTCAAATTAGTGAACAAAGAAGGCGGACACTCTATCGCCCTATTGCGGCACATGCGCGGCTATTGTGTCGCGTTGCAGCGGCCCAACATGTCGGACTCTTCCAGCCCTACTACCACACGCCGGTGCCTTTACTCCTCAGTTCGGCTTCCGCTCTAATCTGTGACGAAAGAAGGCGGACACTCTATGGCATTTCTGCGGCACGTGCGCGGCTGTAGTGCCGCGTTGCGGGGGCCCAAAATGTCGGACTCTACTCTGCTCTACTACGACACACCAGTGCCTTTACTCCTCTGTTCGGCTTCCGCTCTAAATAGTGGTAAAAGATGGCGGACACTCCATGGCCACGGCTGTAAGCGCCGCGTTGCGGGGGCCAAAATGGCAGGAAACTTCACTGCCCTACTACGACACGAAAGTGCCTTTATTCCTCAGTTGGGCTTCCGCTCTAATCCGTGGCCGAAGATGGCGATCACTCTCGCACCCTAATGCGGCACGTGCACGGCAGTAGTGCCGCTTTGCAGAAGCGAAAATGGCAGGAAACTACACTGCCCTATTTCTACACGCCAGTGCCTTTTCTCCGCAGTTCGACTTCCGCTCAAATTAGTGGCCAAAGATGGCGGACAGTCTATAGCCGTTCTGCGGCACGTCTGCGGTTGTAGTTCCGCGATTCGGAGCCCAAAATGGCGGACTCTTCACAGACCTACTACGACACGCCTGTGCCTTCACTCCTCAGTTGCGCTTCCGCTCTAATCCGTGGCCAATTAGGGGGTACACAGAGAGACCCTAAAGTTTACTATGTATGCCTATGCGAAATAAAGTGTTCTGAGAAGCTCAAAATGAGGAAATAAGCGTTCTAAATGCTTTAAAAATTCAAAGACATTTTTCTATGCTAACTAACGGCACGGTATCGGACCTTAATATTGACCTATAATTTTTAATTGGACCATGTATTATATTACAGGGTAATAGTGTACCCTACCACAGGAAATAATTATAGGTCATTTAGGGGTACACAGCGTGACCCTAAATTTTACTATGTATGCTTATGCGAAATAGAGTGTTCTGAGAAGCTTAAAATAAAGAAATAAGCGTTCTAAAATGCTTTAAAAATTCAAAGACATCTTTCAATGGTTAACTAGCGCAAGGCGCAATATCAGACCTTAATATTGACCCATAATATTTAAATTGGACCAGGTATTATATTACAGGGTAATAGTGTACCCTACCACAGGAAATAATTATAGGTCAATTAGGGGGTACACTATGTATATTTTAAATAGTGCATTAAAACAAGGAAATACGAAGACACTTTTCTATGTTAACTAACGGCACGGTATCGGACCTTAATATTGACCTATAATTTTTAAATTGGACCACGTATTATATTACAGGGTTATAGTGTACCCATCACAGGAAATAATTATAAGTCAATTAGGGGGTACACAGAGAGACCCTAAAGTTTACTATGTATGCCTATGCGAAATAAAGTGTTCTGAGAAGCTTAAAATTAGGAAATAAGCGCTCTAAAATGCTTTAAAAATTCAAAGACATTTTTCAATGTTAACTAACGGCACGGTATCGGTCCTTAATATTGACCTATAATTTTTAAATTGGACCACGTATTATATTACAGGGTAATAGTGTACCCTACCACAGGAAATAATTATAGGTCATTTAAGGGGTACACAGCGTGACCCTAAATTTTACTATGTATGCTTATGCGAAATAGAGTGTTCTGAGAAGCTTAAAATGAAGAAATAAGCGTTCTAAAATGCTTTAAAAATTCAAAGACATCTTTCAATGGTTAACTAGCGCAAGGCGCAATATCAGACCTTAATATTGACCCATAATATTTAAATTGGACCAGGTATTATATTACAGGGTAATAGTGTACCCTACCACAGGAAATAATTATAGGTCAATTAGGGGGTACACTATGTATATTTTAAATAGTGCATTAAAACAAGGAAATACGAAGACACTTTTCTATGTTAACTAACGGCACGGTATCGGACCTTAATATTGACCTATAATTTTTAAATTGTACCACGTATTATATTACAAGGTAATAGTGTACCTTACCACAGGAAATAATTATAGGTCAATTAGGTGGTACACAGCGTGACCCTAAAATTTACTATGTATGCCTATGCGAAATAGAGTGTTCTGAGAAGCTTAAAATGAGGAAATAAGCGTTCTAAAATGCTTTAAAAATTCAAAGACATTTTTCTATGTTAACTAACGGCACGGTATCGGACCTTAATATTGACCTATAATTTTAAATTGGACCACGTATTATATTAGAGGGTAATAGTGTACCCTACCACAGGAAATAATTATAGGTCATTTAGGGGGTACACAGCGTGACCCTAAATTTTACTATGTATGCCTATGCGAAATAGAGTGTTCTGTGAAGCTTAAATGAAGAAATAAGCGTTCTAAATGCTTTAAAAATTCAAAGACATCTTTCAATGGTTAACTAACGCAAGGCGCAATATCAAACCTTAATATTGACCAATAATATTTAAATTGAACCAGGTATTGTATTACAGGGTAATAGTGTACCCTACCACAGGAAATAATTATAGGTCAATTAGGGGGTACACTATGTATATTTTAACAGTGCATTAAAACAAGGAAATACGAAGACATTTTTCAATGTTAACTAACGGCACGGTATCGGAACTTAATATTGACCTATAATTTTTAAATTGGACCACGTATTATATTACAGGGTAATAGTGTGCCCTACCACAGGAAATAATTATAGGTCATTTAGGGGGTACACAGCGTGACCCTAAAGTTTACTATGTATGCCTATGCGAAATAAAGTGTTCTGAGAAGCTTAAAATGAGGAAATAAGCGTTCTAAAATGCTTTAAAAATTCAAAGACATTTTTCAATGTTAACAAACGGCACGGTATCGGACCTTAATATTGACCTATAATTTTTAAATTGGACCATGTATTATATTACAGGGTAATAGTGTACCCTACCACAGGAAATAATTATAGGTCATTTAGGGGTACACAGCGTGACCCTAAATTTTACTATGTATGCTTATGCGAAATAGAGTGTTCTGAGAAGCTTAAAATAAAGAAATAAGCGTTCTAAAATGCTTTAAAAATTCAAAGACATCTTTCAATGGTTAACTAGCGCAAGGCGCAATATCAGACCTTAATATTGACCCATAATATTTAAATTGGACCAGGTATTATATTACAGGGTAATAGTGTACCCTACCACAGGAAATAATTATAGGTCAATTAGGGGGTACACTATGTATATTTTAAATAGTGCATTAAAACAAGGAAATACGAAGACACTTTTCTATGTTAACTAACTGCACGGTATCGGACCTTAAAATTGACCTATAATTTTTAATTGTACCACGTATTATATTACAGGGTAATAGTGTACCTTACCACAGGAAATAATTATAGGTCAATTAGGTGGTACACAGCGTGACCCTAAAATTTACTATGTATGCCTATGCGAAATAGAGTGTTCTGAGAAGCTTAAAATGAAGAAATAAGCGTTCTAAAATGCTTTAAAAATTCAAAGACATCTTTCAATGGTTAACTAACGCAAGGCGCAATATCAGACCTTAATATTGACCATAATATTTAAATTGGACCAGGTATTATATTACAGGGTAATAGTGTACCCTACCACAGGAAATAATTATAGGTCAATTAGGGGTACACTATGTATATTTTAAATAGTGCATTAAAACAAGGAAATACGAAGACACTTTTCTATGTTAACTAACGGCACGGTATCGGACCTTAATATTGACCTATAATTTTTAAATTGGACCACGTATTATATTACAGGGTTATAGTGTACCCATCACAGGAAATAATTATAGGTCAATTAGGGGTACACAGAGAGACCCTAAAGTTTACTATGTATGCCTATGCGAAATAAAGTGTTCTGAGAAGCTTAAAATTAGGAAATAAGCGCTCTAAAATGCTTTAAAAATTCAAAGACATTTTTCAATGTTAACTAACGGCACGGTATCGGTCCTTAATATTGACCTATAATTTTTAAATTGGACCACGTATTATATTACAGGGTAATAGTGTACCCTACCACAGGAAATAATTATAGGTCATTTAAGGGGTACACAGCGTGACCCTAAATTTTACTATGTATGCTTATGCGAAATAGAGTGTTCTGAGAAGCTTAAAATGAAGAAATAAGCGTTCTAAAATGCTTTAAAATTCAAAGACATCTTTCAATGGTTAACTAGCGCAAGGCGCAATATCAGACCTTAATATTGACCCATAATATTTAAATTGGACCAGGTATTATATTACAGGGTAATAGTGTACCCTACCACAGGAAATAATTATAGGTCAATTAGGGGGTACACTATGTATATTTTAAATAGTGCATTAAAACAAGGAAATACGAAGACACTTTTCTATGTTAACTAACGGCACGGTATCGGACCTTAATATTGACCTATAATTTTTAAATTGTACCACGTATTATATTACAAGGTAATAGTGTACCTTACCACAGGAAATAATTATAGGTCAATTAGGTGGTACACAGCGTGACCCTAAATTTACTATGTATGCTATGCGAAATAGAGTGTTCTGAGAAGCTTAAAATGAGGAAATAAGCGTTCTAAATGCTTTAAAAATTCAAAGACATTTTTCTATGTTAACTAACGGCACGGTATCGGACCTTAATATTGACCTATAATTTTTAAATTGGACCACGTATTATATTAGAGGGTAATAGTGTACCCTACCACAGGAAATAATTATAGGTCATTTAGGGGTACACAGCGTGACCCTAAATTTTACTATGTATGCCTATGCGAAATAGAGTGTTCTGTGAAGCTTAAAATGAAGAAATAAGCGTTCTAAATGCTTTAAAAATTCAAAGACATCTTTCAATGGTTAACTAACGCAAGGCGCAATATCAAACCTTAATATTGACCAATAATATTTAAATTGAACCAGGTATTGTATTACAGGGTAATAGTGTACCCTACCACAGGAAATAATTATAGGTCAATTAGGGGTACACTATGTATATTTTAAACAGTGCATTAAAACAAGGAAATACGAAGACATTTTTCAATGTTAACTAACGGCACGGTATCGGAACTTAATATTGACCTATAATTTTTAAATTGGACCACGTATTATATTACAGGGTAATAGTGTGCCCTACCACAGGAAATAATTATAGGTCATTTAGGGGGTACACAGCGTGACCCTAAAGTTTACTATGTATGCCTATGCGAAATAAAGTGTTCTGAGAAGCTTAAAATGAGGAAATAAGCGTTCTAAAATGCTTTAAAAATTCAAAGACATTTTTCAATGTTAACAAACGGCACGGTATCGGACCTTAATATTGACCTATAATTTTTAAATTGGACCATGTATTATATTACAGGGTAATAGTGTACCCTACCACAGGAAATAATTATAGGTCATTTAGGGGGTACACAGCGTGACCCTAAATTTTACTATGTATGCTTATGCGAAATAGAGTGTTCTGAGAAGCTTAAAATAAAGAAATAAGCGTTCTAAAATGCTTTAAAAATTCAAAGACATCTTTCAATGGTTAACTAGCGCAAGGCGCAATATCAGACCTTAATATTGACCCATAATATTTAAATTGGACCAGGTATTATATTACAGGGTAATAGTGTACCCTACCACAGGAAATAATTATAGGTCAATTAGGGGTACACTATGTATATTTTAAATAGTGCATTAAAACAAGGAAATACGAAGACACTTTTCTATGTTAACTAACTGCACGGTATCGGACCTTAAAATTGACCTATAATTTTTAAATTGTACCACGTATTATATTACAGGGTAATAGTGTACCTTACCACAGGAAATAATTATAGGTCAATTAGGTGGTACACAGCGTGACCCTAAAATTTACTATGTATGCCTATGCGAAATAGAGTGTTCTGAGAAGCTTAAAATGAAGAAATAAGCGTTCTAAAATGCTTTAAAAATTCAAAGACATCTTTCAATGGTTAACTAACGCAAGGCGCAATATCAGACCTTAATATTGACCCATAATATTTAAATTGGACCAGGTATTATATTACAGGGTAATAGTGTACCCTACCACAGGAAATAATTATAGGTCAATTAGGGGTACACTATGTATATTTTAAATAGTGCATTAAAACAAGGAAATACGAAGACACTTTTCTATGTTAACTAACGGCACGGTATCGGACCTTAATATTGACCTATAATTTTTAAATTGGACCACGTATTATATTACAGGGTTATAGTGTACCCATCACAGGAAATAATTATAGGTCAATTAGGGGGTACACAGAGAGACCCTAAAGTTTACTATGTATGCCTATGCGAAATAAAGTGTTCTGAGAAGCTTAAAATTAGGAAATAAGCGCTCTAAAATGCTTTAAAAATTCAAAGACATTTTTCAATGTTAACTAACGGCACGGTATCGGTCCTTAATATTGACCTATAATTTTTAAATTGGACCACGTATTATATTACAGGGTAATAGTGTACCCTACCACCGGAAATAATTATAGGTCATTTAAGGGGTACACAGCGTGACCCTAAATTTTACTATGTATGCTTATGCGAAATAGAGTGTTCTGAGAAGCTTAAAATGAAGAAATAAGCGTTCTAAAATGCTTTAAAAATTCAAAGACATCTTTCAATGGTTAACTAGCGCAAGGCGCAATATCAGACCTTAATATTGACCCATAATATTTAAATTGGACCAGGTATTATATTACAGGGTAATAGTGTACCCTACCACAGGAAATAATTATAGGTCAATTAGGGGGTACACTATGTATATTTTAAATAGTGCATTAAAACAAGGAAATACGAAGACACTTTTCTATGTTAACTAACGGCACGGTATCGGACCTTAATATTGACCTATAATTTTTAAATTGTACCACGTATTATATTACAAGGTAATAGTGTACCTTACCACAGGAAATAATTATAGGTCAATTAGGTGGTACACAGCGTGACCCTAAAATTTACTATGTATGCCTATGCGAAATAGAGTGTTCTGAGAAGCTTAAAATGAGGAAATAAGCGTTCTAAAATGCTTTAAAAATTCAAAGACATTTTTCTATGTTAACTAACGGCACGGTATCGGACCTTAATATTGACCTATAATTTTTAAATTGGACCACGTATTATATTAGAGGGTAATAGTGTACCCTACCACAGGAAATAATTATAGGTCATTTAGGGGGTACACAGCGTGACCCTAAATTTTACTATGTATGCCTATGCGAAATAGAGTGTTCTGTGAAGCTTAAAATGAAGAAATAAGCGTTCTAAAATGCTTTAAAAATTCAAAGACATCTTTCAATGGTTAACTAACGCAAGGCGCAATATCAAACCTTAATATTGACCCATAATATTTAAATTGAACCAGGTATTGTATTACAGGGTAATAGTGTACCCTACCACAGGAAATAATTATAGGTCAATTAGGGGGTACACTATGTATATTTTAAACAGTGCATTAAAACAAGGAAATACGAAGACATTTTTCAATGTTAACTAACGGCACGGTATCGGAACTTAATATTGACCTATAATTTTTAAATTGGACCACGTATTATATTACAGGGTAATAGTGTGCCCTACCACAGGAAATAATTATAGGTCATTTAGGGGTACACAGCGTGACCCTAAATTTTGCTATGTATGCCTATGCGAAATAGAGTGCTCTGAGAAGCTTAAAATGAAGAAATAAGCGTTCTAAAATGCTTTAAAAATTCAAAGACATTTTTCTATGTTAACTAACGGCACGGTATCGGACCTTATTATTGACCTATAATTTTTAAATTGAACCAGGTATTATATTACAGGGTAATAGTGTACCCAAACCAAAGGAAATAATTATAGGTCAATTAGGGGGTACACAGCGTGACCCTAAAGTTTACTATGTATGCCTATGCGAAATAAATTGTTCTGAGAAGCTTAAAATGAGGAAATAAGCGTTCTAAAATGCTTTAAAAATTCAAAGACATTTTTCTATGTTAACTAACGGCACGGTATCGGACCTTAATTTTGACCTATAATTTTTAAATTAGACCACGTATTATATTACAGGGTAATAGTGTACCCTACCACAGGATATAATTATAGAACAATTAGGGGGTACACAGCGTGACCCTAAAGTTTACTATGTATGCCTATGCGAAATAAAGTGTTCTGAGAAGCTTAAAATGAGGAAATAAGCGTTCTAAAATGCTTTAAAAATTCAAAGACATTTTTCTATGTTAACTAACGGCGCGGTATCGGACCTTAATATTGACCTATAATTTTTAAATTGGACCACGTATTATATTACAGGGTAATAGTGTACCCTAGCACAGGATATAATTATAGGTCATTTAGGGGGTACACAGCGTGACCCTAAATTTTACTATGTATGCCTATGCGAAATAGAGTGTTCTGAGATGCTTAAAATGAAGAAATAAGCGTTCTAAAATGCTTTAAAAATTCAAAGACATCTTTCAATGGTTAACTAACGCAAGGCGCAATATCAGACCTTAATATTGACCCATAATATTTAAATTGGAATAGGTATTATATTACAGGGTAATAGTGTACCCTACCACAGGAAATAATTATAGGTCAATTAGGGGGTACACTACGTATATTTTAAATAGTGCATTAAAACAAGGAAATACGAAGACACTTTTCTATGTTAACTAACGGCACGGTATCGGACCTTAATATTGACCTATAATTTTTAAATTGTACCACGTATTATATTACAGGGTAATAGTGTACCTTACCACAGGAAATAATTATAGGTCAATTAGGTGGTACACAGCGTGACCCTAAAATTTACTATGTATGCCTATGCGAAATAGAGTGTTCTGAGAAGCTTAAAATGAAGAAATAAGCGTTCTAATATGCTTTAAAAATTCAAAGACATCTTTCAATGATTAACTAACGCAAGGCGCAATATCAGACCTTAATATTGACCCATAATATTTAAATTGGACCAGGTATTATATTACAGGGTAATAGTGTACCCTACCACAGGAAATAATTATAGGTCAATTAGGGGGTACACTATGTATATTTTAAATAGTGCATTAAAACAAGGAAATACGAAGACACTTTTCTATATTAACTAACGGCACGGTATCGGACCTTAATATTGACCTATAATTTTTAAATTGGACCACGTATTATATTACAGGGTTATAGTGTACCCTACCACAGGAAATAATTATAGGTCAATTAGGGGGTACGCAGAGTGACCCTAAAGTTTTCTATGTATGCCTATGCGAAATGAAGTGTTCTGAGAAGCTTAAAATGAGGAAATAAGCGTTCTAAAATGCTTTAAAAATTCAAACACATTTTTCTATGCTAACTAACGGCACGGTATCGGACCTTAATATTGACCTATAATTTTTAAATTGGACCACCTATTATATTACAGGGTAATAGTGTACCCTACCACAGGAAATAATTATAGGTCAATTAGGGGGTACACAGCGTGACCCTAAAGTTTAATATGTATGCCTATGCGAAATAAAGTGTTCTGAGAAGCTTAAAATGAAGAAATAAGCGTTCTAAAATGCTTTAAAAATTCAAAGACATCTTTCAATGGTTAACTAACGCAAGGCGCAATATCAAACCTTAATATTGACCCATAATATTTAAATTGGACCAGGTATTATATTACAGGGTAATAGTGTACCCTACCACAGGAAATAATTATAGGTCAATTAGGGGGTACACTATGTATATTTTAAATAGTGCATTAAAACAAGGAAATACGAAGACATTTTTCAATGTTAACTAACGGCACGGTATCGGAACTTAATATTGACCTATAATTTTTAAATTGGACCACGTATTATATTACAGGGTAATAGTGTACCCTACCACAGGAAATAATTATAGGTCATTTAGGGGGTACACAGCGTGACCCTAAATTTTACTATGTATGCCTATGCGAAATAGAGTGTTCTGAGAAGCTTAAAATGAAGAAATAAGCGTTCTAAAATGCTTTAAAAATTCAAAGACATCTTTCAATGGTTAACTAACGCAAGGCGCAATATCAGACCTTAATATTGACCCATAAAATTTAAATTGGACCAGGTATTATATTACAGGGTAATAGTGTACCCTACCAAAGAAATAATTGTAGGTCAATTAGGGGGTACACAGCGTGACCCTAAAGTTTACTATGTATGCCTATGCAAAATAAAGTGTTCTGAGAAGCTTAAAATGAGGAAATAAGCGTTCTAAAATGCTTTAAAAATTCAAAGACATTTTTCTATGTTAACTAACGGCACGGTATCGGACCTTAATATTGACCTATAATTTTTAAATTGGACCACGTATTATATTACAGGGTAATAGTGCACCCTACCACAGGAAATAATTATAGGTCATTTTGGGGGTACACAGCGTGACCCTAAATTTTACTATGTATGCCTATGCGAAATAGAGTGTTCTGAGATGCTTAAAATGAAGAAATAAGCGTTCTAAAATGCTTTAAAAATTCAAAGACATCTTCCAATGGTTAACTAACGCAAGGCGCAATATCAGACCTTAATATTGACCCATAATATTTAAATTGGACCAGGTATTATATTACAGGGTAATAGTGTACCCTACCACTGGAAATAATTATAGGTCAATTAGGGGGTACACTATGTATATTTTAAATAGTGCATTAAAACAAGGAAATACTAAGACACTTTTCTATGTTAACTAACTGCACGGTATCGGACCTTAAAATTGACCTATAATTTTTAAATTGTACCACGTATTATATTACAGGGTAATAGTGTACCTTATCACAGGAAATAATTATAGGTCAATTAGGTGGTACACAGCGTGACCCTAAAATTTACTATGTATGCCTATGCGAAATAGAGTGTTCTGAGAAGCTTAAAATGAAGAAATAAGCGTTCTAAAATGCTTTAAAAATTCAAAGACATCTTCCAATGGTTAACTAACGCAAGGCGCAATATCAGACCTTAATATTGACCCATAATATTTAAATTGGACCAGGTATTATATTACAGGGTAATAGTGTACCCTACCACTGGAAATAATTATAGGTCAATTAGGGGGTACACTATGTATATTTTAAATAGTGCATTAAAACAAGGAAATACGAAGACACTTTTCTATGTTAACTAACGGCACGGTATCGGACCTTAATATTGACCTATAATTTTTAAATTGGACCACGTATTATATTACAGGGTTATAGTGTACCCATCACAGGAAATAATTATAGGTCAATTAGGGGGTACACAGAGAGACCCTAAAGTTTACTATGTATGCCTATGCGAAATAAAGTGTTCTGAGAAGCTTAAAATGAGGAAATAAGCGTTCTAAAATGCTTTAAATATTCAAAGACATTTTTCAATGTTAACTAACGGCACGGTATCGGTCCTTAATATTGACCTATAATTTTTAAATTGGACCACGTATTATATTACAGGGTAATAGTGTACCCTACCACAGGAAATAATTATAGGTCATTTAGGGGGTACACAGCGTGACCCTAAATTTTACTATGTATGCTTATGCGAAATAGAGTGTTCTGAGAAGCTTAAAATGAAGAAATAAGCGTTCTAAAATGCTTTAAAAATTCAAAGACATCTTTCAATGGTTAACTAGCGCAAGGCGCAATATCAGACCTTAATATTGACCCATAATATTTAAATTGGACCAGGTATTTTATTACAGGGTAATAGTGTACCCTACCACAGGAAATAATTATAGGTCAATTAGGGGGTACACTATGTATATTTTAAATAGTGCATTAAAACAAGGAAATACGAAGACACTTTTCTATGTTAACTAACGGCACGGTATCGGACCTTAATATTGACCTATAATTTTTAAATTGTACCACGTATTATATTACAAGGTAATAGTGTACCTTACCACAGGAAATAATTATAGGTCAATTAGGTGGTACACAGCGTGACCCTAAAATTTACTATGTATGCCTATGCGAAATAGAGTGTTCTGAGAAGCTTAAAATGAGGAAATAAGCGTTCTAAAATGCTTTAAAAATTCAAAGACATTTTTCTATGTTAACTAACGGCACGGTATCGGACCTTAATATTGACCTATAATTTTTAAATTGGACCACGTATTATATTAGAGGGTAATAGTGTACCCTACCACAGGAAATAATTATAGGTCATTTAGGGGGTACACAGCGTGACCCTAAATTTTACTATGTATGCCTATGCGAAATAGAGTGTTCTGAGAAGCTTAAAATGAAGAAATAAGCGTTCTAAAATGCTTTAAAAATTCAAAGACATCTTTCAATGGTTAACTAACGCAAGGCGCAATATCAAACCTTAATATTGACCCATAATATTTAAATTGAACCAGGTATTGTATTACAGGGTAATAGTGTACCCTACCACAGGAAATAATTATAGGTCAATTAGGGGGTACACTATGTATATTTTAAATAGTGCATTAAAACAAGGAAATACGAAGACATTTTTCAATGTTAACTAACGGCACGGTATCGGAACTTTATATTGACCTATAATTTTTAAATGGGACCACGTATTATATTACAGGGTAATAGTGTGCCCTACCACAGGAAATAATTATAGGTCATTTAGGGGGTACACAGCGTGACCCTAAATTTTACTATGTATGCCTATGCGAAATAGAGTGCTCTGAGAAGCTTAAAATGAAGAAATAAGCGTTCTAAAATGCTTTAAAAATTCAAAGACATTTTTCTATGTTAACTAACGGCACGGTATCGGACCTTATTATTGACCTATAATTTTTAAATTGAACCAGGTATTATATTACAGGGTAATAGTGTACCCAAACCAAAGGAAATAATTATAGGTCAATTAGGGGGTACACAGCGTGACCCTAAAGTTTACTATGTATGCCTATGCGAAATAAATTGTTCTGAGAAGCTTAAAATGAGGAAATAAGCGTTCTAAAATGCTTTAAAAATTCAAAGACATTTTTCAATGTTAACTAACGGCACGGTATCGGTCCTTAATATTGACCTATAATTTTTAAATTGGACCACGTATTATATTACAGGGTAATAGTGTACCCTACCACAGGAAATAATTATAGGTCATTTAGGGGGTACACAGCGTGACCCTAAATTTTACTATGTATGCTTATGCGAAATAGAGTGTTCTGAGAAGCTTAAAATGAAGAAATAAGCGTTCTAAAATGCTTTAAAAATTCAAAGACATCTTTCAATGGTTAACTAGCGCAAGGCGCAATATCAGACCTTAATATTGACCCATAATATTTAAATTGGACCAGGTATTTTATTACAGGGTAATAGTGTACCCTACCACAGGAAATAATTATAGGTCAATTAGGGGGTACACTATGTATATTTTAAATAGTGCATTAAAACAAGGAAATACGAAGACACTTTTCTATGTTAACTAACGGCACGGTATCGGACCTTAATATTGACCTATAATTTTTAAATTGTACCACGTATTATATTACAAGGTAATAGTGTACCTTACCACAGGAAATAATTATAGGTCAATTAGGTGGTACACAGCGTGACCCTAAAATTTACTATGTATGCCTATGCGAAATAGAGTGTTCTGAGAAGCTTAAAATGAGGAAATAAGCGTTCTAAAATGCTTTAAAAATTCAAAGACATTTTTCTATGTTAACTAACGGCACGGTATCGGACCTTAATATTGACCTATAATTTTTAAATTGGACCACGTATTATATTAGAGGGTAATAGTGTACCCTACCACAGGAAATAATTATAGGTCATTTAGGGGGTACACAGCGTGACCCTAAATTTTACTATGTATGCCTATGCGAAATAGAGTGTTCTGAGAAGCTTAAAATGAAGAAATAAGCGTTCTAAAATGCTTTCAAAATTCAAAGACATCTTTCAATGGTTAACTAACGCAAGGCGCAATATCAAACCTTAATATTGACCCATAATATTTAAATTGAACCAGGTATTGTATTACAGGGTAATAGTGTACCCTACCACAGGAAATAATTATAGGTCAATTAGGGGGTACACTATGTATATTTTAAATAGTGCATTAAAACAAGGAAATACGAAGACATTTTTCAATGTTAACTAACGGCACGGTATCGGAACTTTATATTGACCTATAATTTTTAAATGGGACCACGTATTATATTACAGGGTAATAGTGTGCCCTACCACAGGAAATAATTATAGGTCATTTAGGGGGTACACAGCGTGACCCTAAATTTTACTATGTATGCCTATGCGAAATAGAGTGCTCTGAGAAGCTTAAAATGAAGAAATAAGCGTTCTAAAATGCTTTAAAAATTCAAAGACATTTTTCTATGTTAACTAACGGCACGGTATCGGACCTTATTATTGACCTATAATTTTTAAATTGAACCAGGTATTATATTACAGGGTAATAGTGTACCCAAACCAAAGGAAATAATTATAGGTCAATTAGGGGGTACACAGCGTGACCCTAAAGTTTACTATGTATGCCTATGCGAAATAAATTGTTCTGAGAAGCTTAAAATGAGGAAATAAGCGTTCTAAAATGCTTTAAAAATTCAAAGACATTTTTCTACGTTAACTAACGGCACGGTATCGGACCTTAGTATTGACCTATAATTTTTAAATTGGACCACGTATTATATTACAGGGTAATAGTGTACCCTACCACAGGATATAATTATAGGTCATTTAGGGGGTACACAGCGTGACCCTAAATTTTACTATGTATGCCTATGCGAAATAGAGTGTTCTGAGATGCTTAAAATGAAAAAATAAGCGTTCTAAAATGCTTTAAAAATTCAAAGACATCTTTCAATGGTTAACTAACGCAAGGCGCAATATCAGACCTTAATATTGACCCATAATATTTAAATTGGAATAGGTATTATATTACAGGGTAATAGTGTACCCTACCACAGGAAATAATTATAGGTCAATTAGGGGGTACACTATGTATATTTTAAATAGTGCATTAAAACAAGGAAATACGAAGACACTTTTCTATGTTAACTAACGGCACGGTATCGGACCTTAATATTGACCTATAATTTTTAAATTGTACCACGTATTATATTACAGGGTAATAGTGTACCTTACCACAGGAAATAATTATAGGTCAATTAGGTGGTACACAGCGTGACCCTAAAATTTACTATGTATGCCTATGCGAAATAGAGTGTTCTGAGAAGCTTAAAATGAAGAAATAAGCGTTCTAAAATGCTTTAAAAATTCAAAGACATCTTTCAATGGTTAACTAACGCAAGGCGCAATATCAGACCTTAATATTGACCCATAATATTTAAATTGGACCAGGTATTATATTACAGGGTAATAGTGTACCCTACCACAGGAAATAATTATAGGTCAATTAGGGGGTACACTATGTATATTTTAAATAGTGCATTAAAACAAGGAAATACAAAGACACTTTTCTATGTTAACTAACGGCACGGTATCGGACCTTAATATTGACCTATAATTTTTAAATTGGACAACGTATTATATTACAGGGTTATAGTGTACCCTACCACAGGAAATAATTATAGGTCAATTAGGGGGTACGCAGAGTGACCCTAAAGTTTTCTATGTATGCCTATGCGAAATGAAGTGTTCTGAGAAGCTCAAAATGAGGAAATAAGCGTTCTAAAATGCTTTAAAAATTCAAAGACATTTTTCTATGCTAACTAACGGCACGGTATCGGACCTTAATATTGACCTATAATTTTTAAATTGGACCACCTATTATATTACAGGGTAATAGTGTACCCTACCACAGGAAATAATTATAGGTCAATTAGGGGGTACACAGCGTGACAATAAAGTTTACTATGTATGCCTATGCGAAATAAAGTGTTCTGAGAAGCTTAAAATGAAGAAATAAGCGTTCTAAAATGCTTTAAAAATTCAAAGACATCTTTCAATGGTTAACTAACGCAAGGCGCGATATCAGACCTTAATATGGAACCATAATATTTCAATTGGACCAGGTATTGTATTACAGGGTAATAGTGTACCCTACCACAGGAAATAATTATAGGTCAATTAGGGGGTACACTATGTATATTTTAAATAGTGCATTAAAACAAGGAAATACGAAGACATTTTTCAATGTTAACTAACGGCACGGTATCGGAACTTAATATTGACCTATAATTTTTAAATTGGACCACGTATTATATTACAGGGTAATAGTGTGCCCTACCACAGGAAATAATTATAGGTCATTTAGGGGGTACACAGCGTGACCCTAAATTTTACTATGTATGCCTATGCGAAATAGAGTGCTCTGAGAAGCTTAAGATGAAGAAATAAGCGTTCTAAAATGCTTTAAAAATTCAAAGACATTTTTCTATGTTAACTAACGGCACGGTATCGGACCTTATTATTGACCTATAATTTTTAAATTGGACCAGGTATTATATTACAGGGTAATAGTGTACCCCACCAAAGGAAATAATTATAGGTCAATTAGGGGGTACACAGCGTGACCCTAAAGTTTACTATGTATGCCTATGCGAAATAAAGTGTTCTGAGAAGCTTAAAATGAGGAAATAAGCGTTCTAAAATGCTTTAAAAATTCAAAGACATTTTTCTATGTTAACTAACGGCGCGGTATCGGACCTTAATATTGACCTATAATTTTTAAATTGGACCACGTATTATATTACAGGGTAGTAGTGTACCCTACCACAGGATATAATTATAGGTCATTTAGGGGGTACACAGCGTGACCCTAAATTTTACTATGTATGCCTATGCGAAATAGAGTGTTCTGAGATGCTTAAAATGAAGAAATAAGCGTTATAAAATGCTTTAAAAATTCAAAGACATCTTTCAATGGTTAACTAACGCAAGGCGCAATATCAGACCTTAATATTGACCCATAATATTTAAATTGGAATAGGTATTATATTACAGGGTAATAGTGTACCCTACCACAGGAAATAATTATAGGTCAATTAGGGGGTACACTATGTATATTTTAAATAGTGCATTAAAACAAGGAAATACGAAGACACTTTTCTATGTTAACTAACGGCACGGTATCGGACCTTAATATTGACCTATAATTTTTAAATTGTACCACGTATTATATTACAGGGTAATAGTGTACCTTACCACAGGAAATAATTATAGGTCAATTAGGTGGTACACAGCGTGACCCTAAAATTTACTATGTATGCCTATGCGAAATAGAGTGTTCTGAGAAGCTTAAAATGAAGAAATAAGCGTTCTAAAATGCTTTAAAAATTCAAAGACATCTTTCAATGGTTAACTAACGCAAGGCGCAATATCAGACCTTAATATTGACCCATAATATTTAAATTGGACCAGGTATTATATTACAGGGTAATAGTGTACCCTACCACAGGAAATAATTATAGGTCAATTAGGGGGTACACTATGTATATTTTAAATAGTGCATTAAAACAAGGAAATACGAAGACACTTTTCTATGTTAACTAACGGCACGGTATCGGACCTTATTATTGACCTATAATTTTTAAATTGGACCACGTATTATATTACAGGGTTATAGTGTACCCTACCACAGGAAATAATTATAGGTCGATTAGGGGGTACGCAGAGTGACCCTAAAGTTTTCTATGTATGCCTATGCGAAATGAAGTGTTCTGAGTAGCTTAAAATGAGGAAATAAGCGTTCTAAAATGCTTTAAAAATTCAAAGACATTTTTCTATGCTAACTAACGGCACGGTATCGGACCTTAATATTGACCTATAATTTTTAAATTGGACCACGTATTATATTACAGGGTTATAGTGTACCCTACCACAGGAAATAATTATAGGTCAATTAGGGGGTACGCAGAGTGACCCTAAAGTTTTCTATGTATGCCTATGCGAAATGAAGTGTTCTGAGAAGCTCAAAATGAGGAAATAAGCGTTCTAAAATGCTTTAAAAATTCAAAGACATTTTTCTATGCTAACTAACGGCACGGTATCGGACCTTAATATTGACCTATAATTTTTAAATTGGACCACCTATTATATTACAGGGTAATAGTGTACCCTACCACAGGAAATAATTATAGGTCAATTAGGGGGTACACAGCGTGACCCTAAAGTTTACTATGTATGCCTATGCGAAATAAAGTGTTCTGAGAAGCTTAAAATGAAGAAATAAGCGTTCTAAAATGCTTTAAAAATTCAAAGACATCTTTCAATGGTTAACTAACGCAAGGCGCGATATCAGACCTTAATATGGAACCATAATATTTCAATTGGACCAGGTATTGTATTACAGGGTAATAGTGTACCCTACCACAGGAAATAATTATAGGTCAATTAGGGGGTACACTATGTATATTTTAAATAGTGCATTAAAACAAGGAAATACGAAGACATTTTTCAATGTTAACTAACAGCACGGTATCGGAACTTAATATTGACCTATAATTTTTAAATTGGACCACGTATTATATTACAGGGTAATAGTGTGCCCTACCACAGGAAATATTTATAGGTCATTTAGGGGGTACAAAGCGTGACCCTAAATTTTACTATGTATGCCTATGCGAAATAGAGTGCTCTGAGAAGCTTAAAATGAAGAAATAAGCGTTCTAAAATGCTTTAAAAATTCAAAGACATTTTTCTATGTTAACTAACGGCACGGTATCGGACCTTATTATTGACCTATAATTTTTAAATTGGACCAGGTATTATATTACAGGGTAATAGTGTACCCCACCAAAGGAAATAATTATAGGTCAATTAGGGGGTACACAGCGTGACCCTAAAGTTTACTATGTATGCCTATGCGAAATAAAGTGTTCTGAGAAGCTTAAAATGAGGAAATAAGCGTTCTAAAATGCTTTAAAAATTCAAAGACATTTTTCTATGTTAACTAACGGCGCGGTATCGGACCTTAATATTGACCTATAATTTTTAAATTGGACCACGTATTATATTACAGGGTAATAGTGTACCCTACCACAGGATATAATTATAGGTCAATTAGGGGGTACACAGCGTGACCCTAAAGTTTACTATGTATGCCTATGCGAAATAAAATGTTCTGAGAAGCTTAAAATGAAGAAATAAGCGTTCTAAAATGCTTTAAAAATTCAAAGACATCTTTCAATGGTTAACTAACGCAAGGCGCAATATCAAACCTTAATATTGACCCATAATATTTAAATTGGACCAGGTATTATATTACAGGGTAATAGTGTACCCTACCACAGGAAATAATTATAGGTCAATTAGGGGGTACACTATGTATATTTTAAATAGTGCATTAAAACAAGGAAATACGAAGACATTTTTCAATGTTAAATAACGGCACGGTATCGGATGTTAATATTGACCTATAATTTTTAAATTGGACCACGTATTATATTACAGGGTAATAGTGTACCCTACCACAGGAAATAATTATAGGTCATTTAGGGGGTACAGAGCGTGACCCTAAATTTTACTATGTATGCCTATGCGAAATAGAGTGTTCTGAGAAGCTTAAAATGAAGAAATAAGCGTTCTAAAATGCTTTAAAAATTCAAAGACATTTTTCTATGTTAACTAACAGCACGGTATCGGACCTTATTATTGACCTATAATTTTTAAATTGGACCACGTATTATATTACAGGGTATTAGTGTACCCTACCAAAGGAAATAATTATAGGTCATTTAGGGGGTACACAGCGTGACCCTAAATTTTACTATGTATGCCTATGCGAAATAGAGTGTTCTGAGATGCTTAAAATGAAGAAATAAGCGTTCTAAAATGCTTTAAAAATTCAAAGACATCTTTCAATGGTTAACTAACGCAAGGCGCAATATCAGACCTTAATATTGACCCATAATATTTAAATTGGACCAGGTATTATATTACAGGGTAATAGTGTACCCTACCACAGGAAATAATTATAGGTCAATTAGGGGGTACACTATGTATATTTTAAATAGTGCATTAAAACAAGGAAATACGAAGACACTTTTCTATGTTAACTAACGGCACGGTATCGGACCTTAATATTGACCTATAATTTTTAAATTGTACCACGTATTATATTACAGGGTAATAGTGTACCTTACCACAGGAAATAATTATAGGTCAATTAGGTGGTACACAGCGTGACCCTAAAATTTACTATGTATGCCTATGCGAAATAGAGTGTTCTGAGAAGCTTAAAATGAAGAAATAAGCGTTCTAAAATGCTTTAAAAATTCAAAGACATCTTTCAATGGTTAACTAACGCAAGGCGCAATATCAGACCTTAATATTGACCCATAATATTTAAATTGGACCAGGTATTATATTACAGGGTAATAGTGTACCCTACCACAGGAAATAATTATAGGTCAATTAGGGGGTACACTATGTATATTTTAAATAGTGCATTAAAACAAGGAAATACGAAGACACTTTTCTATGTTAACTAACGGCACGGTATCGGACCTTAATATTGACCTATAATTTTTAAATTGGACCACGTATTATATTACAGGGTTATAGTGTACCCTACCACAGGAAATAATTATAGGTCAATTAGGGGGTACGCAGAGTGACCCTAAAGTTTTCTATGTATGCCTATGCGAAATGAAGTGTTCTGAGAAGCTTAAAATGAGGAAATAAGCGTTCTAAAATGCTTTAAAAATTCAAAGACATTTTTCTATGCTAACTAACGGCACGGTATCGGACCTTAATATTGACCTATAATTTTTAAATTGGACCACCTATTATATTACAGGGTAATAGTGTACCCTACCACAGGAAATAATTATAGGTCAATTAGGGGGTACAAGCGTGACCCTAAAGTTTACTATGTATGCCTATGCGAAATAAAGTGTTCTGAGAAGCTTAAAATGAAGAAATAAGCGTTCTAAAATGCTTTAAAAATTCAAAGACATCTTTCAATGGTTAACTAACGCAAGGCGCAATATCAAACCTTAATATTGACCCATAATATTTAAATTGGACCAGGTATTATATTACAGTGTAATAGTGTACCCTACCACAGGAAATAATTATAGGTCAATTAGGGGGTACACTATGTATATTTTAAATAGTGCATTAAAACAAGGAAATACGAAGACATTTTTCAATGTTAACTAACGGCACGGTATCGGATGTTAATATTGACCTATAATTTTTAAATTGGACCACGTATTATATTACAGGGTAATAGTGTACCCTACCACAGGAAATAATTATAGGTCATTTAGGGGGTACACAGCGTGACCCTAAATTTTACTATGTATGCCTATGCGAAATAGAGTGTTCTGAGAAGCTTAAAATGAAGAAATAAGCGTTCTAAAATGCTTTAAAAATTCAAAGACATTTTTCTATGTTAACTAACAGCACGGTATCGGACCTTATTATTGACCTATAATTTTTAAATTGGATCACGTATTATATTACAGGGTAATAGTGTACCCTACCAAAGGAAATAATTATAGGTCATTTAGGGGGTACACAGCGTGACCCTAAATTTTACTATGTATGCCTATGCGAAATAGAGTGTTCTGAGATGCTTAAAATGAAGAAATAAGCGTTCTAAAATGCTTTAAAAATTCAAAGACATCTTTCAATGGTTAACTAACGCAAGGCGCAATATCAGACCTTAATATTGACCCATAATATTTAAATTGGACCAGGTATTATATTACAGGGTAATAGTGTACCCTTCCACAGGAAATAATTATAGGTCAATTAGGGGGTACACTATGTATATTTTAAATAGTGCATTAAAACAAGGAAATACGAAGACACTTTTCTATGTTAACTAACGGCACGGTATCGGACCTTAATATTGACCTATAATTTTTAAATTGGACCACGTATTATATTACAGGGTTATAGTGTACCCTACCACAGGAAATAATTATATGTAAATTAGGGGGTACGAAGAGTGACCCTAAAGTTTACTATGTATGCCTATGCGAAATAAAGTGTTCTGAGAAGCTTAAAATGAGGAAATAAGCGTTCTAAAATGCTTTAAAAATTCAATGACATTTTTCTATGCTAACTAACGGCACGGTATCGGACCTTAATATTGACCTATATTTTTTAAATTGGATCACCTATTATATTACAGGGTAATAGTGTACCTTACCACAGGTAATAATTATAGGTCAATTAGGGGGTACACAGCGTGACCCTAAAGTTTACTATGTATGCCTATGCGAAATAAAGTGTTCTGAGAAGCTTAAAATGAAGAAATAAGCGTTCTAAAATGCTTTAAAAATTCAAAGACATCTTTCAATGGTTAACTAACGCAAGGCGCAATATCAAACCTTAATATTGACCCATAATATTTAAATTGAACCAGGTATTGTATTACAGGGTAATAGTGTACCCTACCACAGGACATAATTATAGGTCAATTAGGGGGTACACTATGTATATTTTAAATAGTGCGTTAAAACAAGGAAATACGAAGACATTTTTCAATGTTAACTAACGGCACGGTATCGGAACTTAATATTGACCTATAATTTTTAAATTGGACCACGTATTATATTACAGGGTAATAGTGTGCCCTACCACAGGAAATAATTATAGGTCATTTAGGGGGTACACAGCGTGACCCTAAATTTTACTATGTATGACTATGCGAAATAGAGTGCTCTGAGAAGCTTAAAATGAAGAAATAAGCGTTCTAAAATGCTTTAAAAATTCAAAGACATCTTTCAATGGTTAACTAACGCAAGGCGCAATATCAGACCTTAATATTGACCCATAATATTTAAATTGGACCAGGTATTATATTACAGGGTAATAGTGTACCCCACCAAAGGAAATAATTATAGGTCAATTAGGGGGTACACAGCGTGACCCTAAAGTTTACTATGTATGCCTATGCGAAATAAAGTGTTAGTTAACATCTTTCAATGGTTAACTAACGCAAGGCGCAATATCAAACCTTAATATTGACCCATAATATTTAAATTGAACCAGGTATTGTATTACAGGGTAATAAAGTACCCTACCACAGGAAATAATTATAGGTCAATTAGGGGGTACACTATGTATATTTTAAATAGTGCATTAAAACAAGGAAATACGAAGACATTTTTCAATGTTAACTAACGGCACGGTATCGGAACTTAATATTGACCTATAATTTTTAAATTGGACCACGTATTATATTACAGGGTAATAGTGTGCCCTACCACAGGAAATAATTATAGGTCATTTAGGGGGTACACAGCGTGACCCTAAATTTTACTATGTATGCCTATGCGAAATAGAGTGCTCTGAGAAGCTTAAAATGAAGAAATAAGCGTTCTAAAATGCTTTAAAAATTCAAAGACATCTTTCAATGGTTAACTAGCGCAAGGCGCAATATCAGACCTTAATATTGATCCATAATATTTAAATTGGACCAGGTATTATATTACAGGGTAATAGTGTACCCTACCACAGGAAATAATTATAGGTCAATTAGGGGGTACACTATGTATATTTTAAATAGTGCATCAAAACAAGGAAATACGAAGACACTTTTCTATGTTAACTAACGGCGCAATATCAAACCTTAATATTGACCCATAATATTTAAATTGAACCAGGTATTGTATTACAGGGTAAAAGTGTACCCTACCACAGGAAATAATTATAGGTCAATTAGGGGGTACACTATGAATATTTTAAATAGTGCATTAAAACAAGGAAATACGAAGACATTTTTCAATGTTAAATATCGGCACGGTATCGGAACTTAATATTGACCTATAATTTTTAAATTGGACCACGTATTATATTACAGGGTAATAGTGTACCCTACCACAGGAAATAATTATAGGTCATTTAGGGGGTACACAGCGTGACCCTAAATTTTACTATGTATGCCTTTGCGAAATAGAGTGTTCTGAGAAGCTTAAAATGAAGAAATAAGCGTTCTAAAATGCTTTAAAAATTCAAAGACATCTTTCAATGGTTAACTAACGCAAGGCGCAATATCAGACCTTAATATTGACCCATAATATTTAAATTGGACCAGGTATTATATTACAGGGTAATAGTGTACCCTACCACAGGAAATAATTATAGGTCAATTAGGGGGTACACTATGTATATTTTAAATAGTGCATTAAAACAAGGAAATACGAAGACACTTTTCTATGTTAACTAACGGCACGGTATCGGACCTTAATATTGACCTATAATTTTTAAATTGGACCACGTATTATATTACAGGGTTATAGTGTTCCCTACCACAGGAAATAATTATAGGTCAATTAGGGGGTACGCAGAGTGACCCTAAAGTTTTCTATGTATGCCTATGCGAAATGAAGTGTTCTGAGAAGCTTAAAATGAGGAAATAAGCGTTCTAAAATGCTTTAAAAATTCAAAGACATTTTTCTATGCTAACTAACGGCACGGTATCGGACCTTAATATTGACCTATAATTTTTAAATTGGACCACCTATTATATTACAGGGTAATAGTGTACCCTACAACAGGAAATAATTTTAGGTCAATTAGGGGGTACACAGCGTGACCCTAAAGTTTACTATGTATGCCTATGCGAAATAGAGTGTTCTGAGATGCTTAAAATGAAGAAATAAGCGTTCTAAAATGCTTTAAAAATTCAAAGACATCTTTCAATGGTTAACTAATGCAAGGCGCAATATCAGACCTTAATATTGACCCATAATATTTAACTTGAACCAGGTATTATATCTGAGGGTAATAGTGTACCCTACCACAGGAAATAATTATAGGTCAATTAGGGGGTACACTATGTATATTTTAAATAGTGCATTAAAACAAGGAAATTCGAAGACACTTTTCTATGTTAACTAACGGCACGGTATCTGACCTTAATATTGACCTATAATTTTTAAATTGGACCACGTATTATATTACAGGGTTATAGTGTATCCTACCACAGGAAATAATTATAGGTCAATTAGGGGGTACACAGCGTGACCCTAAAGTTTACTATGTATGCCTATGCGAAATAAAGTGTTCTGAGAAGCTTAAAATGAGGAAATAAGCGTTCTAAAATGCTTTAAAAATTCAAAGACATTTTTCAATGTTAACTAACGGCACGGTATCGGACCTTAATATTGACCTATAATTTTTAAATTGGACCACGTATTATATTACAGGGTAATAGTGTGCCCTACCACAGGAAATAATTATAGGTCAATTAGGGGGTACACTATGTATATTTTAAATAGTGCATTAAAACAAGGAAATACGAAGACATTTTTCAATGTTAACTAACAGCACGGTATCGGAACTTAATATTGACCTATAATTTTTAAATTGGACCACGTATTATATTACAGGGTAATAGTGTGCCCTACCACAGGAAATAATTATAGGTCATTTAGGGGGTACAAAGCGTGACCCTAAATTTTACTATGTATGCCTATGCGAAATAGAGTGCTCTGAGAAGCTTAAAATGAAGAAATAAGCGTTCTAAAATGCTTTAAAAATTCAAAGACATTTTTCTATGTTAACTAACGGCACGGTATCGGACCTTATTATTGACCTATAATTTTTAAATTGGACCAGGTATTATATTACAGGGTAATAGTGTACCCCACCAAAGGAAATAATTATAGGTCAATTAGGGGGTACACAGCGTGACCCTAAAGTTTACTATGTATGCCTATGCGAAATAAAGTGTTCTGAGAAGCTTAAAATGAGGAAATAAGCGTTCTAAAATGCTTTAAAAATTCAAAGACATTTTTCTATGTTAACTAACGGCGCGGTATCGGACCTTAATATTGACCTATAATTTTTAAATTGGACCACGTATTATATTACAGGGTAATAGTGTACCCTACCACAGGATATAATTATAGGTCAATTAGGGGGTACACAGCGTGACCCTAAAGTTTACTATGTATGCCTATGCGAAATAAAATGTTCTGAGAAGCTTAAAATGAAGAAATAAGCGTTCTAAAATGCTTTAAAAATTCAAAGACATCTTTCAATGGTTAACTAACGCAAGGCGCAATATCAAACCTTAATATTGACCCATAATATTTAAATTGGACCAGGTATTATATTACAGGGTAATAGTGTACCCTACCACAGGAAATAATTATAGGTCAATTAGGGGGTACACTATGTATATTTTAAATAGTGCATTAAAACAAGGAAATACGAAGACATTTTTCAATGTTAACTAACGGCACGGTATCGGATGTTAATATTGACCTATAATTTTTAAATTGGACCACGTATTATATTACAGGGTAATAGTGTACCCTACCACAGGAAATAATTATAGGTCATTTAGGGGGTACACAGCGTGACCCTAAATTTTACTATGTATGCCTATGCGAAATAGAGTGTTCTGAGAAGCTTAAAATGAAGAAATAAGCGTTCTAAAATGCTTTAAAAATTCAAAGACATTTTTCTATGTTAACTAACAGCACGGTATCGGACCTTATTATTGACCTATAATTTTTAAATTGGACCACGTATTATATTACAGGGTATTAGTGTACCCTACCAAAGGAAATAATTATAGGTCATTTAGGGGGTACACAGCGTGACCCTAAATTTTACTATGTATGCCTATGCGAAATAGAGTGTTCTGAGATGCTTAAAATGAAGAAATAAGCGTTCTAAAATGCTTTAAAAATTCAAAGACATCTTTCAATGGTTAACTAACGCAAGGCGCAATATCAGACCTTAATATTGACCCATAATATTTAAATTGGACCAGGTATTATATTACAGGGTAATAGTGTACCCTACCACAGGAAATAATTATAGGTCAATTAGGGGGTACACTATGTATATTTTAAATAGTGCATTAAAACAAGGAAATACGAAGACACTTTTCTATGTTAACTAACGGCACGGTATCGGACCTTAATATTGACCTATAATTTTTAAATTGTACCACGTATTATATTACAGGGTAATAGTGTACCTTACCACAGGAAATAATTATAGGTCAATTAGGTGGTACACAGCGTGACCCTAAAATTTACTATGTATGCCTATGCGAAATAGAGTGTTCTGAGAAGCTTAAAATGAAGAAATAAGCGTTCTAAAATGCTTTAAAAATTCAAAGACATCTTTCAATGGTTAACTAACGCAAGGCGCAATATCAGACCTTAATATTGACCCATAATATTTAAATTGGACCAGGTATTATATTACAGGGTAATAGTGTACCCTACCACAGGAAATAATTATAGGTCAATTAGGGGGTACACTATGTATATTTTAAATAGTGCATTAAAACAAGGAAATACGAAGACACTTTTCTATGTTAACTAACGGCACGGTATCGGACCTTAATATTGACCTATAATTTTTAAATTGGACCACGTATTATATTACAGGGTTATAGTGTACCCTACCACAGGAAATAATTATAGGTCAATTAGGGGGTACGCAGAGTGACCCTAAAGTTTTCTATGTATGCCTATGCGAAATGAAGTGTTCTGAGAAGCTTAAAATGAGGAAATAAGCGTTCTAAAATGCTTTAAAAATTCAAAGACATTTTTCTATGCTAACTAACGGCACGGTATCGGACCTTAATATTGACCTATAATTTTTAAATTGGACCACCTATTATATTACAGGGTAATAGTGTACCCTACCACAGGAAATAATTATAGGTCAATTAGGGGGTACAAGCGTGACCCTAAAGTTTACTATGTATGCCTATGCGAAATAAAGTGTTCTGAGAAGCTTAAAATGAAGAAATAAGCGTTCTAAAATGCTTTAAAAATTCAAAGACATCTTTCAATGGTTAACTAACGCAAGGCGCAATATCAAACCTTAATATTGACCCATAATATTTAAATTGGACCAGGTATTATATTACAGGGTAATAGTGTACCCTACCACAGGAAATAATTATAGGTCAATTAGGGGGTACACTATGTATATTTTAAATAGTGCATTAAAACAAGGAAATACGAAGACATTTTTCAATGTTAACTAACGGCACGGTATCGGATGTTAATATTGACCTATAATTTTTAAATTGGACCACGTATTATATTACAGGGTAATAGTGTACCCTACCACAGGAAATAATTATAGGTCATTTAGGGGGTACACAGCGTGACCCTAAATTTTACTATGTATGCCTATGCGAAATAGAGTGTTCTGAGAAGCTTAAAATGAAGAAATAAGCGTTCTAAAATGCTTTAAAAATTCAAAGACATTTTTCTATGTTAACTAACAGCACGGTATCGGACCTTATTATTGACCTATAATTTTTAAATTGGACCACGTATTATATTACAGGGTAATAGTGTACCCTACCAAAGGAAATAATTATAGGTCATTTAGGGGGTACACAGCGTGACCCTAAATTTTACTATGTATGCCTATGCGAAATAGAGTGTTCTGAGATGCTTAAAATGAAGAAATAAGCGTTCTAAAATGCTTTAAAAATTCAAAGACATCTTTCAATGGTTAACTAACGCAAGGCGCAATATCAGACCTTAATATTGACCCATAATATTTAAATTGGACCAGGTATTATATTACAGGGTAATAGTGTACCCTTCCACAGGAAATAATTATAGGTCAATTAGGGGGTACACTATGTATATTTTAAATAGTGCATTAAAACAAGGAAATACGAAGACACTTTTCTATGTTAACTAACGGCACGGTATCGGACCTTAATATTGACCTATAATTTTTAAATTGGACCACGTATTATATTACAGGGTTATAGTGTACCCTACCACAGGAAATAATTATATGTAAATTAGGGGGTACGAAGAGTGACCCTAAAGTTTACTATGTATGCCTATGCGAAATAAAGTGTTCTGAGAAGCTTAAAATGAGGAAATAAGCGTTCTAAAATGCTTTAAAAATTCAATGACATTTTTCTATGCTAACTAACGGCACGGTATCGGACCTTAATATTGACCTATATTTTTTAAATTGGATCACCTATTATATTACAGGGTAATAGTGTACCTTACCACAGGAAATAATTATAGGTCAATTAGGGGGTACACAGCGTGACCCTAAAGTTTACTATGTATGCCTATGCGAAATAAAGTGTTCTGAGAAGCTTAAAATGAAGAAATAAGCGTTCTAAAATGCTTTAAAAATTCAAAGACATCTTTCAATGGTTAACTAACGCAAGGCGCAATATCAAACCTTAATATTGACCCATAATATTTAAATTGAACCAGGTATTGTATTACAGGGTAATAGTGTACCCTACCACAGGAAATAATTATAGGTCAATTAGGGGGTACACTATGTATATTTTAAATAGTGCGTTAAAACAAGGAAATACGAAGACATTTTTCAATGTTAACTAACGGCACGGTATCGGAACTTAATATTGACCTATAATTTTTAAATTGGACCACGTATTATATTACAGGGTAATAGTGTGCCCTACCACAGGAAATAATTATAGGTCATTTAGGGGGTACACAGCGTGACCCTAAATTTTACTATGTATGACTATGCGAAATAGAGTGCTCTGAGAAGCTTAAAATGAAGAAATAAGCGTTCTAAAATGCTTTAAAAATTCAAAGACATCTTTCAATGGTTAACTAACGCAAGGCGCAATATCAGACCTTAATATTGACCCATAATATTTAAATTGGACCAGGTATTATATTACAGGGTAATAGTGTACCCCACCAAAGGAAATAATTATAGGTCAATTAGGGGGTACACAGCGTGACCCTAAAGTTTACTATGTATGCCTATGCGAAATAAAGTGTTAGTTAACATCTTTCAATGGTTAACTAACGCAAGGCGCAATATCAAACCTTAATATTGACCCATAATATTTAAATTGAACCAGGTATTGTATTACAGGGTAATAAAGTACCCTACCACAGGAAATAATTATAGGTCAATTAGGGGGTACACTATGTATATTTTAAATAGTGCATTAAAACAAGGAAATACGAAGACATTTTTCAATGTTAACTAACGGCACGGTATCGGAACTTAATATTGACCTATAATTTTTAAATTGTACCACGTATTATATTACAGGGTAATAGTGTACCTTACCACAGGAAATAATTATAGGTCAATTAGGTGATACACAGCGTGACCCTAAAATTTACTATGTATGCCTATGCGAAATAGAGTGTTCTGAGAAGCTTAAAATGAAGAAATAAGCGTTCTAAAATGCTTTAAAAATTCAAAGACATCTTTCAATGGTTAACTAACGCAAGGCGCAATATCAGACCTTAATATTGACCCATAATATTTAAATTGGACCAGGTATTATATTACAGGGTAATAGTGTACCCTACCACAGGAAATAATTATAGGTCAATTAGGGGGTACACTATGTATATTTTAAATAGTGCATCAAAACAAGGAAATACGAAGACACTTTTCTATGTTAACTAACGGCACGGTATCGGACCTTAATATTGACCTATAATTTTTAAATTGGACCACGTATTATATTACAGGGTTATAGTGTACCCTACCACAGGAAATAATTATAGGTCAATTAGGGGGTACGCAGAGTGACCCTAAAGTTTTCCATGTATGCCTATGCGAAATGAAGTGTTCTGAGAAGCTTAAAATGAGGAAATAAGCGTTCTAAAATGCTTTAAAAATTCAAAGACATTTTTCTATGCTAACTAACGGCACGGTATCGGACCTTAATATTGACCTATAAATTTTAAATTGGACCACCTATTATATTACAGGGTAATAGTGTACCCTACCACAGGAAATAATTATAGGTCAATTAGGGGGTACACAGCGTGACCCTAAAGTTTACTATGTATGCCTATGCGAAATAAAGTGCTCTGAGAAGCTTAAAATGAAGAAATAAGCGTTCTAAAATGCTTTAAAAATTCAAAGACATCTTTCAATGGTTAACTAACGCAAGGCGCAATATCAAACCTTAATATTGACCCATAATATTTAAATTGAACCAGGTATTGTATTACAGGGTAAAAGTGTACCCTACCACAGGAAATAATTATAGGTCAATTAGGGGGTACACTATGAATATTTTAAATAGTGCATTAAAACAAGGAAATACGAAGACATTTCTCAATGTTAAATATCGGCACGGTATCGGAACTTAATATTGACCTATAATTTTTAAATTGGACCACGTATTATATTACAGGGTAATAGTGTACCCTACCACAGGAAATAATTATAGGTCATTTAGGGGGTACACAGCGTGACCCTAAATTTTACTATGTATGCCTTTGCGAAATAGAGTGTTCTGAGAAGCTTAAAATGAAGAAATAAGCGTTCTAAAATGCTTTAAAAATTCAAAGACATCTTTCAATGGTTAACTAACGCAAGGCGCAATATCAGACCTTAATATTGACCCATAATATTTAAATTGGACCAGGTATTATATTACAGGGTAATAGTGTACCCTACCACAGGAAATAATTATAGGTCAATTAGGGGGTACACTATGTATATTTTAAATAGTGCATTAAAACAAGGAAATACGAAGACACTTTTCTATGTTAACTAACGGCACGGTATCGGACCTTAATATTGACCTATAATTTTTAAATTGGACCACGTATTATATTACAGGGTTATAGTGTATCCTACCACAGGAAATAATTATAGGTCAATTAGGGGGTACACAGCGTGACCCTAAAGTTTACTATGTATGCCTATGCGAAATAAAGTGTTCTGAGAAGCTTAAAATGAGGAAATAAGCGTTCTAAAATGCTTTAAAAATTCAAAGACATTTTTCAATGTTAACTAACGGCACGGTATCGGACCTTAATATTGACCTATAATTTTTAAATTGGACCACGTATTATATTACAGGGTAATAGTGTGCCCTACCACAGGAAATAATTATAGGTCATTTAGGGGGTACACAGCGTGACCCTAAATTTTACTATGTATGCCTATGCGAAATAAAGTGTTCTGAGAAGCTTAAAATGAAGAAATAAGCGTTCTAAAATGCTTTAAAAATTCAAAGACATCTTTCAATGGTTAACTAGCGCAAGGCGCAATATCAGACCTTAATATTGACCCATAATATTTAAATTGGACCAGGTATTATATTACAGGGTAATAGTGCACCCTACCACAGGAAATAATTATAGGTCAATTAGGGGGTACACTATGTATATTTTAAATAGTGCATTAAAACAAGGAAATACGAAGACACTTTTCTATGTTAACTAACGGCACGGTATCGGACCTTAATATTGACCTATAATTTTTAAATTGTACCACGTATTATATTACAGGGTAATAGTGTACCTTACCACAGGAAATAATTATAGGTCAATTAGGTGGTATACAGCATGACCCTAAAATTTACTATGTATGCCTATGCGAAATAGAGTGTTCTGAGAAGCTTAAAATGAAGAAATAAGCGTTCTAAAATGCTTTAAAAATTCAAAGACATCTTTCAATGGTTAACTAACGCAAGGCGCGATATCAGACCTTAATATGGAACCATAATATTTCAATTGGACCAGGTATTATATTACAGGGTAATAGTGTACCCTACAACAGGAAATAATTATAGGTCAATTAGGGGGTACACTATGTATGTTTTAAATAGTGCATTAAAACAAGAAAATACGAAGACACTTTTCTATGTTAACTAACGGCACGGTATCGGACCTTAATATTGACCTATAATTTTTAAATTGGACCACGTATTATATTACAGGGTTATAGTGTACCCTACCACAGGAAATAATTATAGGTCAATTAGGGGGTACACAGAGTGACCCTAAAGTTTACTATGTATGCCTATGCGAAATAAAGTGTTCTGAGAAGCTTAAAATGAGGAAATAAGCGTTCTAAAATGCTTTAAAAATTCAAAGACATTTTTCTATGTTAACTAACGGCACGGTATCGGACCTTAATATTGACCTATAATTTTAAATTGGACCACGTATTATATTACAGGGAAATAGTGTACCCTACCACAGGAAATAATTATAGGTCAATTAGGGGGTACACTATGTATATTTTAAATAGTGCATTAAAACAAGGAAATACGAAGACACTTTTCTATGTTAACTAACGGCACGGTATCGGACCTTAATATTGACCTATAATTTGTAAATTGGACCACGTATTATATTACAGGGTTATAGTGTACCCTACCACAGGAAATAATTATAGGTCAATTAGGGGGTACGCAGAGTGACCCTAAAGTTTACTATGTATGCCTATGCGAAATAAAGTGTTCTGAGAAGCTTAAAATGAGGAAATAAGCGTTCTAAAATGCTTTAAAAATTCAAAGACATTTTTCTATGCTAACTAACGGCACGGTATCGGACCTTAATATTGACCTATAATTTTTAAATTGGAAAACCTATTATATTACAGGGTAATAGTGTACCCTACCACAGGAAATAATTATAGGTCAATTAGGGGGTACACAGCGTGACCCTAAAGTTTACTATGTATGCCTATGCGAAATAAAGTGTTCTGAGAAGCTTAAAATGAAGAAATAAGCGTTCTAAAATGCTTTAAAAATTCAAAGACATCTTTCAATGGTTAACTAACGCAAGGCGCAATATCAAACCTTAATATTTACCCATAATATTTAAATTAAACAAGCTATTGTATTACAGGGTAATTGTGTACCCTACCACAGGAAATAATTATAGGTCAATTAGGGGGTACACTATGTATATTTTAAATAGTGCATTAAAACAAGGAAATACGAAGACATTTTTCAATGTTAACTAACATCACGGTATCGGAACTTAATATTGACCTATAATTTTTACATTGGACCACGTATTATATTACAGGGTAATAGTGTACCCTACCACAGGAATTAATTATAGGTCATTTAGGGGGTACACAGCGTGACCCTAAATTTTACTATGTATGCCTATGCGAAATAGAGTGTTCTGAGATGCTTAAAATGAAGAAATAAGCGTTCAAAAATGCTTTAAAAATTCAAAGACATCTTTCAATGGTTAACTAACGCAAGGCGCAATATCAGACCTTAATATTGACACATAATATTTAAATTGGACCAGGTATTATATTACAGGGTAATAGTGTACCCTTCCACAGGAAATAATTATAGGTCAATTAGGGGGTACACTATGTATATTTTAAAGAGTGCATTAAAACAAGGAAATACGAAGATACTTTTCTATGTTAACTAACGGCACGGTATCGGACCTTAATATTGACCTATAAATTTTAAATTGGACCACGTATTATATTACAGGGTTATAGTGTACCCTACCACAGGAAATAATTATAGGTCAATTAGGGGTTACGCAGAGTGACCCTAAAGTTTACTATGTATGCCTATGCGAAATAAAGTGTTCTGAGAAGCTTAAAATGAGGAAATAAGCGTTCTAAAATGCTTTAAAAATTCAAAGACATTTTTCTATGCTAACTAACGGCACGGTATCGGACCTTAATATTGACCTATAATTTTTAAATTGGACCACGTATTATATTACAGGGTAATAGTGTACCCTACCACAGGAAATATTTATAGGTCATTTAGGGGGTACACAGCGTGACCCTAAATTTTACTATGTATGCCTATGCGAAATAGAGTGTTCTGAGATGCTTAAAATGAAGAAATAAGCGTTCAAAAATGCTTTAAAAATTCAAAGACATCTTTCAATGGTTAACTAACGCAAGGCGCGATATCAGACCTTAATATGGAACCATAATATTTCAATTGGACCAGGTATTATATTACAGGGTAATAGTGTACCCTACAACAGGAAATAATTATAGGTCAATTAGGGGGTACACTATGTATGTTTTAAATAGTGCATTAAAACAAGAAAATACGAAGACACTTTTCTATGTTAACTAACGGCACGGTATCGGACCTTAATATTGACCTATAATTTTTAAATTGGACCACGTATTATATTACAGGGTTATAGTGTACCCTACCACAGGAAATAATTATAGGTCAATTAGGGGGTACACAGAGTGACCCTAAGGTTTACTATGTATGCCTATGCGAAATAAAGTGTTCTGAGAAGCTTAAAATGAGGAAATAAGCGTTCTAAAATGCTTTAAAAATTCAAAGACATTTTTCTATGTTAACTAACGTCACGGTATCGGACCTTAATATTGACCTATAATTTTTAAATTGGACCACGTATTATATTACAGGGAAATAGTGTACCCTACCACAGGAAATAATTATAGGTCAATTAGGGGGTACACTATGTATATTTTAAATAGTGCATTAAAACAAGGAAATACGAAGACACTTTTCTATGTTAACTAACGGCACGGTATCGGACCTTAATATTGACCTATAATTTGTAAATTGGACCACGTATTATATTACAGGGTTATAGTGTACCCTACCACAGGAAATAATTATAGGTCAATTAGGGGGTACGCAGAGTGACCCTAAAGTTTACTATGTATGCCTATGCGAAATAAAGTGTTCTGAGAAGCTTAAAATGAGGAAATAAGCGTTCTAAAATGCTTTAAAAATTCAAAGACATTTTTCTATGCTAACTAACGGCACGGTATCGGACCTTAATATTGACCTATAATTTTTAAATTGGAAAACCTATTATATTACAGGGTAATAGTGTACCCTACCACAGGAAATAATTATAGGTCAATTAGGGGGTACACAGCGTGACCCTAAAGTTTACTATGTATGCCTATGCGAAATAAAGTGTTCTGAGAAGCTTAAAATGAAGAAATAAGCGTTCTAAAATGCTTTAAAAATTCAAAGACATCTTTCAATGGTTAACTAACGCAAGGCGCAATATCAAACCTTAATATTTACCCATAATATTTAAATTGAACAAGCTATTGTATTACAGGGTAATTGTGTACCCTACCACAGGAAATAATTATAGGTCAATTAGGGGGTACACTATGTATATTTTAAATAGTGCATTAAAACAAGGAAATACGAAGACATTTTTCAATGTTAACTAACATCACGGTATCGGAACTTAATATTGACCTATAATTTTTACATTGGACCACGTATTATATTACAGGGTAATAGTGTACCCTACCACAGGAATTAATTATAGGTCATTTAGGGGGTACACAGCGTGACCCTAAATTTTACTATGTATGCCTATGCGAAATAAAGTGTTCTGAGAAGCTTAAAATGAGGAAATAAGCGTTCTAAAATGCTTTAAAAATTCAAAGACATTTTTCTATGTTAACTAACGGCACGGTATCGGACCTTAATATTGACCTATAATTTTTAAATTGGACCACGTATTATATTACAGGGTAATAGTGTACCCTACCACAGGAAATATTTATAGGTCATTTAGGGGGTACACAGCGTGACCCTAAATTTTACTATGTATGCCTATGCGAAATAGAGTGTTCTGAGATGCTTAAAATGAAGAAATAAGCGTTCAAAAATGCTTTAAAAATTCAAAGACATCTTTCAATGGTTAACTAACGCAAGGCGCAATATCAGACCTTAATATTGACACATAATATTTAAATTGGACCAGGTATTATATTACAGGGTAATAGTGTACCCTTCCACAGGAAATAATTATAGGTCAATTAGGGGGTACACTATGTATATTTTAAAGAGTGCATTAAAACAAGGAAATACGAAGATACTTTTCTATGTTAACTAACGGCACGGTATCGGACCTTAATATTGACCTATAAATTTTAAATTGGACCACGTATTATATTACAGGGTTATAGTGTACCCTACCACAGGAAATAATTATAGGTCAATTAGGGGTTACGCAGAGTGACCCTAAAGTTTACTATGTATGCCCATGCGAAATAAAGTGTTCTGAGAAGCTTAAAATGAGGAAATAAGCGTTCTAAAATGCTTTAAAAATTCAAAGACATTTTTCTATGCTAACTAACGGCACGGTATCGGACCTTAATATTGACCTATAATTTTTAAATTGGACCACGTATTATATTACAGGGTAATAGTGTACCCTACCACAGGAAATATTTATAGGTCATTTAGGGGGTACACAGCGTGACCCTAAATTTTACTATGTATGCCTATGCGAAATAGAGTGTTCTGAGATGCTTAAAATGAAGAAATAAGCGTTCAAAAATGCTTTAAAAATTCAAAGACATCTTTCAATGGTTAACTAACGCAAGGCGCAATATCAGACCTTAATATTGACACATAATATTTAAATTGGACCAGGTATTATATTACAGGGTAATAGTGTACCCTTCCACAGGAAATAATTATAGGTCAATTAGGGGGTACACTATGTATATTTTAAAGAGTGCATTAAAACAAGGAAATACGAAGATACTTTTCTATGTTAACTAACGGCACGGTATCGGACCTTAATATTGACCTATAAATTTTAAATTGGACCACGTATTATATTACAGGGTTATAGTGTACCCTACCACAGGAAATAATTATAGGTCAATTAGGGGTTACGCAGAGTGACCCTAAAGTTTACTATGTATGCCTATGCGAAATAAAGTGTTCTGAGAAGCTTAAAATGAGGAAATAAGCGTTCTAAAATGCTTTAAAAATTCAAAGACATTTTTTTATGCTAACTAACGGCACGGTATCGGACCTTAATATTGACCTATAATTTTTAAATTGGACCACCTATTATATTACAGGGTAATAGTGTACCCTACCAATAGAAATAATTATAGGTCAATTAGGGGGTACACTATGTATATTTTAAATAGTGCATTAAAACAAGAAAATACGAAGACACTTTTCTATGTTAACTAACGGCACGGTATCGGACCTTAATATTGACCTATAAATTTTAAATTGGACCACGTATTATATTACAGGGTTATAGTGTACCCTACCACAGGAAATAATTATAGGTCAATTAGGGGTTACGCAGAGTGACCCTAAAGTTTACTATGTATGCCTATGCGAAATAAAGTGTTCTGAGAAGCTTAAAATGAGGAAATAAGCGTTCTAAAATGCTTTAAAAATTCAAAGACATTTTTCTATGCTAACTAACGGCACGGTATCGGACCTTAATATTGACCTATAATTTTTAAATTGGACCACGTATTATATTACAGGGTAATAGTGTACCCTACCACAGGAAATATTTATAGGTCATTTAGGGGGTACACAGCGTGACCCTAAATTTTACTATGTATGCCTATGCGAAATAGAGTGTTCTGAGATGCTTAAAATGAAGAAATAAGCGTTCAAAAATGCTTTAAAAATTCAAAGACATCTTTCAATGGTTAACTAACGCAAGGCGCGATATCAGACCTTAATATGGAACCATAATATTTCAATTGGACCAGGTATTATATTACAGGGTAATAGTGTACCCTACAACAGGAAATAATTATAGGTCAATTAGGGGGTACACTATGTATGTTTTAAATAGTGCATTAAAACAAGAAAATACGAAGACACTTTTCTATGTTAACTAACGGCACGGTATCGGACCTTAATATTGACCTATAATTTTTAAATTGGACCACGTATTATATTACAGGGTTATAGTGTACCCTACCACAGGAAATAATTATAGGTCAATTAGGGGGTACACAGAGTGACCCTAAGGTTTACTATGTATGCCTATGCGAAATAAAGTGTTCTGAGAAGCTTAAAATGAGGAAATAAGCGTTCTAAAATGCTTTAAAAATTCAAAGACATTTTTCTATGTTAACTAACGGCACGGTATCGGACCTTAATATTGACCTATAATTTTTAAATTGGACCACGTATTATATTACAGGGAAATAGTGTACCCTACCACAGGAAATAATTATAGGTCAATTAGGGGGTACACTATGTATATTTTAAATAGTGCATTAAAACAAGGAAATACGAAGACACTTTTCTATGTTAACTAACGGCACGGTATCGGACCTTAATATTGACCTATAATTTGTAAATTGGACCACGTATTATATTACAGGGTTATAGTGTACCCTACCACAGGAAATAATTATAGGTCAATTAGGGGGTACGCAGAGTGACCCTAAAGTTTACTATGTATGCCTATGCGAAATAAAGTGTTCTGAGAAGCTTAAAATGAGGAAATAAGCGTTCTAAAATGCTTTAAAAATTCAAAGACATTTTTCTATGCTAACTAACGGCACGGTATCGGACCTTAATATTGACCTATAATTTTTAAATTGGAAAACCTATTATATTACAGGGTAATAGTGTACCCTACCACAGGAAATAATTATAGGTCAATTAGGGGGTACACAGCGTGACCCTAAAGTTTACTATGTATGCCTATGCGAAATAAAGTGTTCTGAGAAGCTTAAAATGAAGAAATAAGCGTTCTAAAATGCTTTAAAAATTCAAAGACATCTTTCAATGGTTAACTAACGCAAGGCGCAATATCAAACCTTAATATTTACCCATAATATTTAAATTGAACAAGCTATTGTATTACAGGGTAATTGTGTACCCTACCACAGGAAATAATTATAGGTCAATTAGGGGGTACACTATGTATATTTTAAATAGTGCATTAAAACAAGGAAATACGAAGACATTTTTCAATGTTAACTAACATCACGGTATCGGAACTTAATATTGACCTATAATTTTTACATTGGACCACGTATTATATTACAGGGTAATAGTGTACCCTACCACAGGAATTAATTATAGGTCATTTAGGGGGTACACAGCGTGACCCTAAATTTTACTATGTATGCCTATGCGAAATAAAGTGTTCTGAGAAGCTTAAAATGAGGAAATAAGCGTTCTAAAATGCTTTAAAAATTCAAAGACATTTTTCTACGTTAACTAACGGCACGGTATCGGACCTTAATATTGACCTATAATTTTTAAATTGGACCACGTATTATATTACAGGGTAATAGTGTACCCTACCACAGGAAATATTTATAGGTCATTTAGGGGGTACACAGCGTGACCCTAAATTTTACTATGTATGCCTATGCGAAATAGAGTGTTCTGAGATGCTTAAAATGAAGAAATAAGCGTTCAAAAATGCTTTAAAAATTCAAAGACATCTTTCAATGGTTAACTAACGCAAGGCGCAATATCAGACCTTAATATTGACACATAATATTTAAATTGGACCAGGTATTATATTACAGGGTAATAGTGTACCCTTCCACAGGAAATAATTATAGGTCAATTAGGGGGTACACTATGTATATTTTAAAGAGTGCATTAAAACAAGGAAATACGAAGATACTTTTCTATGTTAACTAACGGCACGGTATCGGACCTTAATATTGACCTATAAATTTTAAATTGGACCACGTATTATATTACAGGGTTATAGTGTACCCTACCACAGGAAATAATTATAGGTCAATTAGGGGTTACGCAGAGTGACCCTAAAGTTTACTATGTATGCCTATGCGAAATAAAGTGTTCTGAGAAGCTTAAAATGAGGAAATAAGCGTTCTAAAATGCTTTAAAAATTCAAAGACATTTTTCTATGCTAACTAACGGCACGGTATCGGACCTTAATATTGACCTATAATTTTTAAATTGGACCACGTATTATATTACAGGGTAATAGTGTACCCTACCACAGGAAATATTTATAGGTCATTTAGGGGGTACACAGCGTGACCCTAAATTTTACTATGTATGCCTATGCGAAATAGAGTGTTCTGAGATGCTTAAAATGAAGAAATAAGCGTTCAAAAATGCTTTAAAAATTCAAAGACATCTTTCAATGGTTAACTAACGCAAGGCGCAATATCAGACCTTAATATTGACACATAATATTTAAATTGGACCAGGTATTATATTACAGGGTAATAGTGTACCCTTCCACAGGAAATAATTATAGGTCAATTAGGGGGTACACTATGTATATTTTAAAGAGTGCATTAAAACAAGGAAATACGAAGATACTTTTCTATGTTAACTAACGGCACGGTATCGGACCTTAATATTGACCTATAAATTTTAAATTGGACCACGTATTATATTACAGGGTTATAGTGTACCCTACCACAGGAAATAATTATAGGTCAATTAGGGGTTACGCAGAGTGACCCTAAAGTTTACTATGTATGCCTATGCGAAATAAAGTGTTCTGAGAAGCTTAAAATGAGGAAATAAGCGTTCTAAAATGCTTTAAAAATTCAAAGACATTTTTTTATGCTAACTAACGGCACGGTATCGGACCTTAATATTGACCTATAATTTTTAAATTGGACCACCTATTATATTACAGGGTAATAGTGTACCCTACCAATAGAAATAATTATAGGTCAATTAGGGGGTACACTATGTATATTTTAAATAGTGCATTAAAACAAGAAAATACGAAGACACTTTTCTATGTTAACTAACGGCACGGTATCGGACCTTAATATTGACCTATAATTTTTAAATTGGATTACGTATTATATTACAGGGTTATAGTGTACCCTACCACAGGAAATAATTATAGGTAAATTAGGGGGTACGCAGAGTGACCCTAAAGTTTACTATGTATGCCTATGCGAAATAAAGTGTTCTGAGAAGCTTAAAATGAGGAAATAAGCGTTCTAAAATGCTTTAAAAATTCAAAGACATTTTTCTATGCTAACTAACGGCACGGTATCGCACCTTAATATTGACCTATAATTTTTAAATTGGACCACCTATTATATTACAGGGTAATAGTGTACCCTACCAATGGAAATAATTATAGGTCAATTAGGGGGTACACAGCGTGACCCTAAAGTTTACTATGTATGCCTATGCGAAATAAAGTGTTCTGAGAAGCTTAAAATGAAGAAATAAGCGTTCTAAAATGCTTTAAAAATTCAAAGACATCTTTCAATGGTTAACTAACGCAAGGCGCAATATCAAACCTTAATATTGACCCATAATATTTAAATTGAACCAGGTATTGTATTACAGGGTAATAGTGTACCCTACCACAGGAAATAATTATAGGTCAATTAGGGGTACACTATGTATATTTTAAATAGTGCATTAAAACAAGGAAATACGAAGACACTTTTCTATGTTAACTAACGGCACGGTATCGGACCTTAATATTGACCTATAATTTTTAAATTGGACCACGTATTATATTACAGGGTTATAGTGTATCCTACCACAGGAAATAATTATAGGTCAATTAGGGGGTACACAGCGTGACCCTAAAGTTTACTATGTATGCCTATGCGAAATAAAGTGTTCTGAGAAGCTTAAAATGAGGAAATAAGCGTTCTAAAATGCTTTAAAAATTCAAAGACATTTTTCAATGTTAACTAACGGCACGGTATCGGACCTTAATATTGACCTATAATTTTTTAATTGGACCACCTATTATATTACAGGGTAATAGTGTACCCTACCACAGGAAATAATTATAGGTCAATTAGGGGGTACACAGCGTGACCCTAAAGTTTACTATGTATGCCTATGCGAAATAAAGTGTTCTGAGAAGCTTAAAATGAAGAAATAAGCGTTCTAAAATGCTTTAAAAATTCAAAGACATCTTTCAATGGTTAACTTACGCAAGGCGCAATATCAAACCTTAATATTGACCCATAATATTTAAATTGAACAAGGTATTGTATTACAGGGTAATAGTGTACCCTACCACAGGAAATAATTATAGGTCAATTAGGGGGTACACTATGTATATTTTAAATAGTGCATTAAAACAAGGAAATACGAAGACATTTTTCAATGTTAACTAACTGCACGGTATCGGAACTTAATATTGACCTATAATTTTTACATTGGACCACGTATTATATTACAGGGTAATAGTGTACCCTACCACAGGAATTAATTATAGGTCATTTAGGGGGTACACAGCGTGACCCTAAATTTTACTATGTATGCCTATGCGAAATAAAGTGTTCTGAGAAGCTTAAAATGAGGAAATAAGCGTTCTAAAATGCTTTAAAAATTCAAAGACATTTTTCTATGTTAACTAACGGCACGGTATCGGACCTTAATATTGACCTATAATTTTCAAATTGGACCACGTATTATATTACAGGGTAATAATGTACCCTACCACAGGAAATAATTATAGGTCATTTAGGGGGTACACAGCGTGACCCTAAATTTTACTATGTATGCCTATGCGAAATCGAGTGTTCTGAGATGCTTAAAATGAAGAAATAAGCGTTCTAAAATGCTTTAAAAATTCAAAGACATCTTTCAATGGTTAACTAACGCAAGGCGCAATATCAGACCTTAATATTGACCCATAATATTTAAATTGGACCAGGTATTATATTACAGGGTAATAGTGTACCCTACCACAGGAAATAATTATAGGTCAATTAGGGGATACACTATGTATATTTTAAATAGTGCATTAAAACATGGAAATACGAAGACACTTTTCTATGTTAACTAACGGCACGGTATCGGACCTTAATATTGACCTATAATTTTTAAACTGGACCACGTATTATATTACAGGGTTATAGTGTACCCTACCACAGGAAATAATTATAGGTCAATTAGGGGGTACACAGAGTGACCCTAAAGTTTACTATGTATGCCTATGCGAAATAAAGTGTTCTGAGAAGCTTAAAATGAGGAAATAAGCGTTCTAAAATGCTTTAAAAATTCAAAGACATTTTTCTATGTTAACTAACGGCACGGTATCGGACCTTAATATTGACCTATAATTTTTAAATTGGACCACGTATTATATTACAGGGAAATAGTGTACCCTACCACAGGAAATAATTATAGGTCATTTAGGGGGTACACAGCGTGACCCTAAATTTTACTATGTATGCCTATGCGAAATAGAGTGTTCTGAGATGCTTAAAATGAAGAAATAAGCGTTCAAAAATGCTTTAAAAATTCAAAGACATCTTTCAATGGTTAACTAACGCAAGGCGCAATATCAGACCTTAATATTGACCCATAATATTTAAATTGGACCAGGTATTATATTACAGGGTAATAGTGTACCCTACCACAGGAAATAATTATAGGTCAATTAGGGGGTACACTATGTATATTTTAAATAGTGCATTAAAACAAGGAAATACGAAGACACTTTTCTATGTTAACTAACGGCACGGTATCGGACCTTAATATTGACCTATAATTTGTAAATTGGACCACGTATTATATTACAGGGTTATAGTGTACCCTACCACAGGAAATAATTATAGGTCATTTAGGGGGTACACAGCGTGACCCTAAATTTTACTATGTATGCCTATGCGAAATAGAGTCTTCTGAGATGCTTAAAATGAAGAAATAAGCGTTCAAAAATGCTTTAAAAATTCAAAGACATCTTTCAATGGTTAACTAACGCAAGGCGCAATATCAGACCTTAATATTGACCCATAATATTTAAATTGGACCAGGTATTATATTACAGGGTAATAGTGTACCCTACCACAGGAAATAATTATAGGTCAATTAGGGGGTACACTATGTATATTTTAAATAGTGCATTAAAACAAGGAAATACGAAGACACTTTTCTATGTTAACTAACGGCACGGTATCGGACCTTAATATTGACCTATAATTTGTAGATTGGACCACGTATTATATTACAGGGTTATAGTGTACCCTACCACAGGAAATAATTATAGGTCAATTAGGGGGTACGCAGAGTGACCCTAAAGTTTACTATGTATGCCTATGCGAAATAAAGTGTTCTGAGAAGCTTAAAATGAGGAAATAAGCGTTCTAAAATGCTTTAAAAATTCAAAGACATTTTTCTATGCTTACTAACGGCACGGTATCGGACCTTAATATTGACCTATAATTTTTAAATTGGACCACCTATTATATTACAGGGTAATAGTGTACCCTACCACAGGAAATAATTATAGGTCAATTAGGGGGTACACAGCGTGACCCTAAAGTTTACTATGTATGCCTATGCGAAATAAAGTGTTCTGAGAAGCTTAAAATGAAGAAATAAGCGTTCTAAAATGCTTTAAAAATTCAAAGATATCTTTCAATGGTTAACTAACGCAAGGCGCAATATCAAACCTTAATATTGACCCATAATATTTAAATTGAACAAGGTATTGTATTACAGGGTAATAGTGTACCCTACCACAGGAAATAATTATAGGTCAATTAGGGGGTACACTATTTATATTTTAAATAGTGCATTAAAACAAGGAAATACGAAGACACTTTTCTATGTTAACTAACGGCACGGTATCGGACCTTAATATTGACCTATAATTTGTAAATTGGACCACGTATTATATTACAGGGTTATAGTGTACCCTATCACAGGAAATAATTATAGGTCAATTAGGGGGTACGCAGAGTGACCCTAAAGTTTACTATGTATGCCTATGCGAAATAAAGTGTTCTGAGAAGCTTAAAATGAGGAAATAAGCGTTCTAAAATGCTTTAAAAATTCAAAGAAATTTTTCTATGTTAACTAACGGCACGGTATCGGACCTTAATATTGACCCATAATTTTTAAATTGGACCACGTATTATATTACAGGGTAATAGTGTGCCCTACCACAGGAAATAATTATAGGTCATTTAGGGGGTACACAGCGTGACCCTAAATTTTACTATGTATGCCTATGCGAAATAAAGTGTTCTGAGAAGCTTAAAATGAAGAAATAAGCGTTCTAAAATGCTTTAAAAATTCAAAGACATCTTTCAATGGTTAACTAGCGCAAGGCGCAATATCAGACCTTAATATTGACCCATAATATTTAAATTGGACCAGGTATTATATTACAGGGTAATAGTGCACCCTACGACAGGAAATAATTATAGGTCAATTAGGGGGTACACTATGTATATTTTAAATAGTGCATTAAAACAAGGAAATACGAAGACACTTTTCTATGTTAACTAACGGCACGGTATCGGACCTTAATATTGACCTATAATTTTTAAATTGTACCACGTATTATATTACAGGGTAATAGTGTACCTAACCACAGGAAATAATTATAGGTCAATTAGGTGGTACACAGCATGACCCTAAAATTTACTATGTATGCCTATGCGAAATAGAGTGTTCTGAGAAGCTTAAAATGAAGAAATAAGCGTTCTAAAATGCTTTAAAAATTCAAAGACATCTTTCAATGGTTAACTAACGCAAGGCGCGATATCAGACCTTAATATGGAACCATAATATTTCAATTGGACCAGGTATTATATTACAGGGTAATAGTGTACCCTACAACAGGAAATAATTATAGGTCAATTAGGGGGTACACTATGTATGTTTTAAATAGTGCATTAAAACAAGAAAATACGAAGACACTTTTCTATGTTAACTAACGGCACGGTATCGGACCTTAATATTGACCTATAATTTTTAAATTGGACCACGTATTATATTACAGGGTTATAGTGTACCCTACCACAGGAAATAATTACAGGTCAATTAGGGGGTACACAGAGTGACCCTAAAGTTTACTATGTATGCCTATGCGAAATAAAGTGTTCTGAGAAGCTTAAAATGAGGAAATAAGCGTTCTAAAATGCTTTAAAAATTCAAAGACATTTTTCTATGTTAACTAACGGCACGGTATCGGACCTTAATATTGACCCATAATTTTTAAATTGGACCACGTATTATATTACAGGGTAATAGTGTGCCCTACCACAGGAAATAATTATAGGTCATTTAGGGGGTACACAGCGTGACCCTAAATTTTACTATGTATGCCTATGCGAAATAAAGTGTTCTGAGAAGCTTAAAATGAAGAAATAAGCGTTCTAAAATGCTTTAAAAATTCAAAGACATCTTTCAATGGTTAACTAGCGCAAGGCGCAATATCAGACCTTAATATTGACCCATAATATTTAAATTGGACCAGGTATTATATTACAGGGTAATAGTGCACCCTACGACAGGAAATAATTATAGGTCAATTAGGGGGTACACTATGTATATTTTAAATAGTGCATTAAAACAAGGAAATACGAAGACACTTTTCTATGTTAACTAACGGCACGGTATCGGACCTTAATATTGACCTATAATTTTTAAATTGTACCACGTATTATATTACAGGGTAATAGTGTACCTTACCACAGGAAATAATTATAGGTCAATTAGGTGGTACACAGCATGACCCTAAAATTTACTATGTATGCCTATGCGAAATAGAGTGTTCTGAGAAGCTTAAAATGAAGAAATAAGCGTTCTAAAATGCTTTAAAAATTCAAAGACATCTTTCAATGGTTAACTAACGCAAGGCGCGATATCAGACCTTAATATGGAACCATAATATTTCAATTGGACCAGGTATTATATTACAGGGTAATAGTGTACCCTACAACAGGAAATAATTATAGGTCAATTAAGGGGTACACTATGTATGTTTTAAATAGTGCATTAAAACAAGAAAATACGAAGACACTTTTCTATGTTAACTAACGGCACGGTATCGGACCTTAATATTGACCTATAATTTTTAAATTGGACCACGTATTATATTACAGGGTTATAGTGTACCCTACCACAGGAAATAATTATAGGTTAATTAGGGTGTACACAGAGTGACCCTAAAGTTTACTATGTATGCCTATGCGAAATAAAGTGTTCTGAGAAGCTTAAAATGAGGAAATAAGCGTTCTAAAATGCTTTAAAAATTCAAAGACATTTTTCTATGTTAACTAACGGCACGGTATCGGACCTTAATATTGACCCATAATTTTTAAATTGGACCACGTATTATATTACAGGGAAATAGTGTGCCCTACCACAGGAAATAATTATAGGTCATTTAGGGGGTACACAGCGTGACCCTAAATTTTACTATGTATGCCTATGCGAAATAAAGTGTTCTGAGAAGCTTAAAATGAAGAAATAAGCGTTCTAAAATGCTTTAAAAATTCAAAGACATCTTTCAATGGTTAACTAGCGCAAGGCGCAATATCAGACCTTAATATTGACCCATAATATTTAAATTGGACCAGGTATTATATTACAGGGTAATAGTGCACCCTACGACAGGAAATAATTATAGGTCAATTAGGGGGTACACTATGTATATTTTAAATAGTGCATTAAAACAAGGAAATACGAAGACACTTTTCTATGTTAACTTACGGCACGGTATCGGACCTTAATATTGACCTATAATTTTTAAATTGTACCACGTATTATATTACAGGGTAATAGTGTACCTTACCACAGGAAATAATTATAGGTCAATTAGGTGGTACACAGCATGACCCTAAAATTTACTATGTATGCCTATGCGAAATAGAGTGTTCTGAGAAGCTTAAAATGAAGAAATAAGCGTTCTAAAATGCTTTAAAAATTCAAAGACATTTTTCTATGTTAACTAACGGCACGGTATCGGACCTTAATATTGACCTATAATTTTTAAATTGGACCACGTATTATATTACAGGGAAATAGTGTACCCTACCACAGGAAATAATTATAGGTCATTTAGGGGGTACACAGCGTGACCCTAAATTTTACTATGTATGCCTATGCGAAATAGAGTGTTCTGAGATGCTTAAAATGAAGAAATAAGCGTTCAAAAATGCTTTAAAAATTCAAAGACATCTTTCAATGGTTAACTAACGCAAGGCGCAATATCAGACCTTAATATTGACCCATAATATTTAAATTGGACCAGGTATTATATTACAGGGTAATAGTGTACCCTACCACAGGAAATAATTATAGGTCAATTAGGGGGTACACTATTTATATTTTAAATAGTGCATTAAAACAAGGAAATACGATGACACTTTTCTATGTTAACTAACGGCACGGTATCGGACCTTAATATTGACCTATAATTTGTAAATTGGACCACGTATTATATTACAGGGTTATAGTGTACCCTATCACAGGAAATAATTATAGGTCAATTAGGGGGTACGCAGAGTGACCCTAAAGTTTACTATGTATGCCTATGCGAAATAAAGTGTTCTGAGAAGCTTAAAATGAGGAAATAAGCGTTCTAAAATGCTTTAAAAATTCAAAGAAATTTTTCTATGTTAACTAACGGCACGGTATCGGACCTTAATATTGACCCATAATTTTTAAATTGGACCACGTATTATATTACAGGGTAATAGTGTGCCCTACCACAGGAAATAATTATAGGTCATTTAGGGGGTACACAGCGTGACCCTAAATTTTACTATGTATGCCTATGCGAAATAAAGTGTTCTGAGAAGCTTAAAATGAAGAAATAAGCGTTCTAAAATGCTTTAAAAATTCAAAGACATCTTTCAATGGTTAACTAGCGCAAGGCGCAATATCAGACCTTAATATTGACCCATAATATTTAAATTGGACCAGGTATTATATTACAGGGTAATAGTGCACCCTACGACAGGAAATAATTATAGGTCAATTAGGGGGTACACTATGTATATTTTAAATAGTGCATTAAAACAAGGAAATACGAAGACACTTTTCTATGTTAACTAACGGCACGGTATCGGACCTTAATATTGACCTATAATTTTTAAATTGTACCACGTATTATATTACAGGGTAATAGTGTACCTAACCACAGGAAATAATTATAGGTCAATTAGGTGGTACACAGCATGACCCTAAAATTTACTATGTATGCCTATGCGAAATAGAGTGTTCTGAGAAGCTTAAAATGAAGAAATAAGCGTTCTAAAATGCTTTAAAAATTCAAAGACATCTTTCAATGGTTAACTAACGCAAGGCGCGATATCAGACCTTAATATGGAACCATAATATTTCAATTGGACCAGGTATTATATTACAGGGTAATAGTGTACCCTACAACAGGAAATAATTATAGGTCAATTAGGGGGTACACTATGTATGTTTTAAATAGTGCATTAAAACAAGAAAATACGAAGACACTTTTCTATGTTAACTAACGGCACGGTATCGGACCTTAATATTGACCTATAATTTTTAAATTGGACCACGTATTATATTACAGGGTTATAGTGTACCCTACCACAGGAAATAATTATAGGTCAATTAGGGGGTACACAGAGTGACCCTAAAGTTTACTATGTATGCCTATGCGAAATAAAGTGTTCTGAGAAGCTTAAAATGAGGAAATAAGCGTTCTAAAATGCTTTAAAAATTCAAAGACATTTTTCTATGTTAACTAACGGCACGGTATCGGACCTTAATATTGACCCATAATTTTTAAATTGGACCACGTATTATATTACAGGGTAATAGTGTGCCCTACCACAGGAAATAATTATAGGTCATTTAGGGGGTACACAGCGTGACCCTAAATTTTACTATGTATGCCTATGCGAAATAAAGTGTTCTGAGAAGCTTAAAATGAAGAAATAAGCGTTCTAAAATGCTTTAAAAATTCAAAGACATCTTTCAATGGTTAACTAGCGCAAGGCGCAATATCAGACCTTAATATTGACCCATAATATTTAAATTGGACCAGGTATTATATTACAGGGTAATAGTGCACCCTACGACAGGAAATAATTATAGGTCAATTAGGGGGTACACTATGTATATTTTAAATAGTGCATTAAAACAAGGAAATACGAAAACACTTTTCTATGTTAACTAACGGCACGGTATCGGACCTTAATATTGACCTATAATTTTTAAATTGTACCACGTATTATATTACAGGGTAATAGTGTACCTTACCACAGGAAATAATTATAGGTCAATTAGGTGGTACACAGCATGACCCTAAAATTTACTATGTATGCCTATGCGAAATAGAGTGTTCTGAGAAGCTTAAAATGAAGAAATAAGCGTTCTAAAATGCTTTAAAAATTCAAAGACATCTTTCAATGGTTAACTAACGCAAGGCGCGATATCAGACCTTAATATGGAACCATAATATTTCAATTGGACCAGGTATTATATTACAGGGTAATAGTGTACCCTACAACAGGAAATAATTATAGGTCAATTAAGGGGTACACTATGTATGTTTTAAATAGTGCATTAAAACAAGAAAATACGAAGACACTTTTCTATGTTAACTAACGGCACGGTATCGGACCTTAATATTGACCTATAATTTTTAAATTGGACCACGTATTATATTACAGGGTTATAGTGTACCCTACCACAGGAAATAATTATAGGTTAATTAGGGGGTACACAGAGTGACTCTAAAGTTTACTATGTATGCCTATGCGAAATAAAGTGTTCTGAGAAGCTTAAAATGAGGAAATAAGCGTTCTAAAATGCTTTAAAAATTCAAAGACATTTTTCTATGTTAACTAACGGCACGGTATCGGACCTTAATATTGACCCATAATTTTTAAATTGGACCACGTATTATATTACAGGGAAATAGTGTGCCCTACCACAGGAAATAATTATAGGTCATTTAGGGGGTACACAGCGTGACCCTAAATTTTACTATGTATGCCTATGCGAAATAAAGTGTTCTGAGAAGCTTAAAATGAAGAAATAAGCGTTCTAAAATGCTTTAAAAATTCAAAGACATCTTTCAATGGTTAACTAGCGCAAGGCGCAATATCAGACCTTAATATTGACCCATAATATTTAAATTGGACCAGGTATTATATTACAGGGTAATAGTGCACCCTACGACAGGAAATAATTATAGGTCAATTAGGGGGTACACTATGTATATTTTAAATAGTGCATTAAAACAAGGAAATACGAAGACACTTTTCTATGTTAACTAACGGCACGGTATCGGACCTTAATATTGACCCATAATTTTTAAATTGGACCACGTATTATATTACAGGGAAATAGTGTGCCCTACCACAGGAAATAATTATAGGTCATTTAGGGGGTACACAGCGTGACCCTAAATTTTACTATGTATGCCTATGCGAAATAAAGTGTTCTGAGAAGCTTAAAATGAAGAAATAAGCGTTCTAAAATGCTTTAAAAATTCAAAGACATCTTTCAATGGTTAACTAGCGCAAGGCGCAATATCAGACCTTAATATTGACCCATAATATTTAAATTGGACCAGGTATTATATTACAGGGTAATAGTGCACCCTACGACAGGAAATAATTATAGGTCAATTAGGGGGTACACTATGTATATTTTAAATAGTGCATTAAAACAAGGAAATACGAAGACACTTTTCTATGTTAACTAACGGCACGGTATCGGACCTTAATATTGACCTATAATTTTTAAATTGTACCACGTATTATATTACAGGGTAATAGTGTACCTTACCACAGGAAATAATTATAGGTCAATTAGGTGGTACACAGCATGACCCTAAAATTTACTATGTATGCCTATGCGAAATAGAGTGTTCTGAGAAGCTTAAAATGAAGAAATAAGCGTTCTAAAATGCTTTAAAAATTCAAAGACATCTTTCAATGGTTAACTAACGCAAGGCGCGATATCAGACCTTAATATGGAACCATAATATTTCAATTGGACCAGGTATTGCATGTTGTAGGGTACACTATTACAGGGTAATAGTGTACCCTACAACAGGAAATAATTATAGGTCAATTAGGGGGTACACTATGTATGTTTTAAATAGTGCATTAAAACAAGAAAATACGAAGACACTTTTCTATGTTAACTAACGGCACGGTATCGGACCTTAATATTGACCTATAATTTTTAAATTGGACCACGTATTATATTACAGGGTTATAGTGTACCCTAACACAGGAAATAATTATAGGTCAATTAGGGGGTTCACAGAGTGACCCTAAAGTTTACTATGTATGCCTATGCGAAATAAAGTGTTCTGAGAAGCTTAAAATGAGGAAATAAGCGTTCTAAAATGCTTTAAAAATTCAAAGACATTTTTCTATGTTAACTAACGGCACGGTATCGGACCTTAATATTGACCTATAATTTTTAAATTGGACCACGTATTATATTACAGGGAAATAGTGTACCCTACCACAGGAAATAATTATAGGTCATTTAGGGGGTACACAGCGTGACCCTAAATTTTACTATGTATGCCTATGCGAAATAGAGTGTTCTGAGATGCTTAAAATGAAGAAATAAGCGTTCAAAAATGCTTTAAAAATTCAAAGACATCTTTCAATGGTTAACTAACGCAAGGCGCAATATCAGACCTTAATATTGACCCATAATATTTAAATTGGACCAGGTATTATATTACAGGGTAATAGTGTACCCTACCACAGGAAATAATTATAGGTCAATTAGGGGGTACACTATGTATATTTTAAATAGTGCATTAAAACAAGGAAATATGAAGACACTTTTCTATGTTAACTAACGGCACGGTATCGGACCTTAATATTGACCTATAATTTGTAAATTGGACCACGTATTATATTACAGGGTTATAGTGTACCCTACCACAGGAAATAATTATAGGTCAATTAGGGGGTACGCAGAGTGACCCTAAAGTTTACTATGTATGCCTATGCGAAATAAAGTGTTCTGAGAAGCTTAAAATGAGGAAATAAGCGTTCTAAAATGCTTTAAAAATTCAAAGACATTTTTCTATGTTAACTAACGGCACGGTATCGGACCTTAATATTGACCTATAATTTTTAAATTGGACCACGTATTATATTACAGGGAAATAGTGTACCCTACCACAGGAAATAATTATAGGTCATTTAGGGGGTACACAGCGTGACCCTAAATTTTACTATGTATGCCTATGCGAAATAGAGTGTTCTGAGATGCTTAAAATGAAGAAATAAGCGTTCAAAAATGCTTTAAAAATTCAAAGACATCTTTCAATGGTTAACTAACGCAAGGCGCAATATCAGACCTTAATATTGACCCATAATATTTAAATTGGACCAGGTATTATATTACAGGGTAATAGTGTACCCTACCACAGGAAATAATTATAGGTCAATTAGGGGGTACACTATTTATATTTTAAATAGTGCATTAAAACAAGGAAATACGAAGACACTTTTCTATGTTAACTAACGGCACGGTATCGGACCTTAATATTGACCTATAATTTGTAAATTGGACCACGTATTATTTTACAGGGTTATAGTGTACCCTATCACAGGAAATAATTATAGGTCAATTAGGGGGTACGCAGAGTGACCCTAAAGTTTACTATGTATGCCTATGCGAAATAAAGTGTTCTGAGAAGCTTAAAATGAGGAAATAAGCGTTCTAAAATGCTTTAAAAATTCAAAGACATTTTTCTATGCTAACTAACGGCACGGTATCGGACCTTAATATTGACCTATAATTTTTAAATTGGACCACCTATTATATTACAGGGTAATAGTGTACCCTACCACAGGAAATAATTATAGGTCAATTAGGGGGTACACAGCGTGACCCTAAAGTTTACTATGTATGCCTATGCGAAATAAAGTGTTCTGAGAAGCTTAAAATGAAGAAATAAGCGTTCTAAAATGCTTTAAAAATTCAAAGACATCTTTCAATGGTTAACTAACGCAAGGCGTAATATCAAACCTTAATATTGACCCATAATATTTAAATTGAACAAGGTATTGTATTACAGGGTAATAGTGTACCCTACCACAGGAAATAATTATAGGTCAATTAGGGGGTACACTATGTATATTTTAAATAGTGCATTAAAACAAGGAAATACGAAGACATTTTTCAATGTTAAGTAACGGCACGGTATCGGAACTTAATATTGACCTATAATTTTTACATTGGACCACGTATTATATTACAGGGTAATAGTGTACCCTACCACAGGAATTAATTATAGGTCATTTAGGGGGTACACAGCGTGACCCTAAATTTTACTATGTATGCCTATGCGAAATAAAGTGTTCTGAGAAGCTTAAAATGAGGAAATAAGCGTTCTAAAATGCTTTAAAAATTCAAAGACATTTTTCTATGTTAACTAACGGCACGGTATCGGACCTTAATATTGACCTATAATTTTTAAATTGGACCACGTATTATATTACAGGGAAATAGTGTACCCTACCACAGGAAATAATTATAGGTCATTTAGGGGGTACACAGCGTGACCCTAAATTTTACTATGTATGCCTATGCGAAATAGAGTGTTCTGAGATGCTTAAAATGAAGAAATAAGCGTTCAAAAATGCTTTAAAAATTCAAAGACATCTTTCAATGGTTAACTAACGCAAGGCGCAATATCAGACCTTAATATTGACCCATAATATTTAAATTGGACCAGGTATTATATTACAGGGTAATAGTGTACCCTACCACAGGAAATAATTATAGGTCAATTAGGGGGTACACTATTTATATTTTAAATAGTGCATTAAAACAAGGAAATACGAAGACACTTTTCTATGTTAACTAACGGCACGGTATCGGACCTTAATATTGACCTATAATTTGTAAATTGGACCACGTATTATTTTACAGGGTTATAGTGTACCCTATCACAGGAAATAATTATAGGTCAATTAGGGGGTACGCAGAGTGACCCTAAAGTTTACTATGTATGCCTATGCGAAATAAAGTGTTCTGAGAAGCTTAAAATGAGGAAATAAGCGTTCTAAAATGCTTTAAAAATTCAAAGACATTTTTCTATGCTAACTAACGGCACGGTATCGGACCTTAATATTGACCTATAATTTTTAAATTGGACCACCTATTATATTACAGGGTAATAGTGTACCCTACCACAGGAAATAATTATAGGTCAATTAGGGGGTACACAGCGTGACCCTAAAGTTTACTATGTATGCCTATGCGAAATAAAGTGTTCTGAGAAGCTTAAAATGAAGAAATAAGCGTTCTAAAATGCTTTAAAAATTCAAAGACATCTTTCAATGGTTAACTAACGCAAGGCGTAATATCAAACCTTAATATTGACCCATAATATTTAAATTGAACAAGGTATTGTATTACAGGGTAATAGTGTACCCTACCACAGGAAATAATTATAGGTCAATTAGGGGGTACACTATGTATATTTTAAATAGTGCATTAAAACAAGGAAATACGAAGACATTTTTCAATGTTAAGTAACGGCACGGTATCGGAACTTAATATTGACCTATAATTTTTACATTGGACCACGTATTATATTACAGGGTAATAGTGTACCCTACCACAGGAATTAATTATAGGTCATTTAGGGGGTACACAGCGTGACCCTAAATTTTACTATGTATGCCTATGCGAAATAAAGTGTTCTGAGAAGCTTAAAATGAGGAAATAAGCGTTCTAAAATGCTTTAAAAATTCAAAGACATTTTTCTATGTTAACTAACGGCACGGTATCGGACCTTAATATTGACCTATAATTTTTAAATTGGACCACGTATTATATTACAGGGAAATAGTGTACCCTACCACAGGAAATAATTATAGGTCATTTAGGGGGTACACAGCGTGACCCTAAATTTTACTATGTATGCCTATGCGAAATAGAGTGTTCTGAGATGCTTAAAATGAAGAAATAAGCGTTCAAAAATGCTTTAAAAATTCAAAGACATCTTTCAATGGTTAACTAACGCAAGGCGCAATATCAGACCTTAATATTGACCCATAATATTTAAATTGGACCAGGTATTATATTACAGGGTAATAGTGTACCCTACCACAGGAAATAATTATAGGTCAATTAGGGGGTACACTATGTATATTTTAAATAGTGCATTAAAACAAGGAAATATGAAGACACTTTTCTATGTTAACTAACGGCACGGTATCGGACCTTAATATTGACCTATAATTTGTAAATTGGACCACGTATTATATTACAGGGTTATAGTGTACCCTACCACAGGAAATAATTATAGGTCAATTAGGGGGTACGCAGAGTGACCCTAAAGTTTACTATGTATGCCTATGCGAAATAAAGTGTTCTGAGAAGCTTAAAATGAGGAAATAAGCGTTCTAAAATGCTTTAAAAATTCAAAGACATTTTTCTATGCTAACTAACGGCACGGTATCGGACCTTAATATTGACCTATAATTTTTAAATTGGACCACCTATTATATTACAGGGTAATAGTGTACCCTACCACAGGAAATAATTATAGGTCAATTAGGGGGTACACAGCGTGACCCTAAAGTTTACTATGTATGCCTATGCGAAATAAAGTGTTCTGAGAAGCTTAAAATGAAGAAATAAGCGTTCTAAAATGCTTTAAAAATTCAAAGACATCTTTCAATGGTTAACTAACGCAAGGCGCAATATCAAACCTTAATATTGACCCATAATATTTAAATTGAACAAGGTATTGTATTATAGGGTAATAGTGTACCCTACCACAGGAAATAATTATAGGTCAATTAGGGGGTACACTATGTATATTTTAAATAGTGCATTAAAACAGGGAAATACGAAGACATTTTTCAATGTTAACTAACGGCACGGTATCGGAACTTAATATTGACCTATAATTTTTACATTGGACCACGTATTATATTACAGGGTTATAGTGTACCCTACCACAGGAATTAATTATAGGTCATTTAGGGGGTACACAGCAAGACCCTAAATTTTACTATGTATGCCTATGCGAAATAAAGTGTTCTGAGAAGCTTAAAATGAGGAAATAAGCGTTCTAAAATGCTTTAAAAATTCAAAGACATTTTTCTATGTTAACTAACGGCACGGTATCGGACCTTAATATTGACCTATAATTTTTAAATTGGACCACGTATTATATTACAGGGTAATAGTGTACCCTACCAAAGGAAATAATTATAGGTCAATTAGGGGGTACACAGCGTGACCCTAAATTTTACTATGTATGCCTATGCGAAATAGAGTGTTCTGAGAAGCTTAAAATGAAGAAATAAGCGTTCTAAAATGCTTTAAAAATTCAAAGACATCTTTCAATGGTTAACTAGCGCAAGGCGCAATATCAAACCTTAATATTGACCCATAATATTTAAATTGGACCAGGTATTATATTACAGGGTAATAGTGCACCCTACGACAGGAAATAATTATAGGTCAATTAGGGGGTACACTATGTATATTTTAAATAGTGCATTAAAACAAGGAAATACGAAGACATTTTTCAATGTTAACTAACGCCACGGATGTTACTTGTCGGACTCTACACTGCCCTACTACGACACACCAGTGCCTTTACTCCTCTGTTCGGCTTCCGCTCTAAATAGTGGAAAAAGATGGCGGACACTCCATGGCCCTTCAGCGGCACGTGCACTGCTGTAGCGCCGCGTTGCGGGGGCCAAAAATGCAGGAAAATACACTGCCCTACTACGACACGAAAGTGCCTTTATTCCTCAGTTGGTCTTCCGCTCTAATCCGTGGCCAAAGAAAGCGGACTCTCTACGGGGCTATTGCGGCACATGCGCGGCTATTGTGTCGCGTTGCAGGGGCCAAAAATTTCGGACTCTACACTGCCCTACAACGACAAGCCAGTGCCTTTACACCTCAGTTTCGCTTCCACTCTAATCACTGGCCAAAGATTTCGGACACTCCATGGTCCAACTGCGGCACATGCGCAACTGCAGTGCCGCGTTGTGGTGGCCCAAAATAGCGGACACTACACCGCCCTACATGACCCTACCAAAGACATAAGTTCTCAATTGCGCTTCCAAACTAAGCATTGGCCAAAGATGGCGGACACTCCATAGCTCTAATGCGGCACGTTCGCGGTTGTAGTGCCGCGCTTCGGTTGCCCAAATTGTCGAACTCTTCGCTGTCCTACTACTAAACGCCAGTCCCATCACCCCTCAGTTGGGCTTCCGCTCTAATCCGTTGCCAAAGATTGCGGACACTCCATAGCTCTACTGCGGCACGTTCGCGGCTGTAGTGCCGCGTTGTGGTGGCCAAAATGGCAGGAAACTACCCATCCCTTTTTCTACATGCCAGTTCCATTACTCCTCTGGTCGGCTTCCGCCCTAATCTGTGACCAAAGATGGCGGACTCTCCTTGGCCTTTCTGCGGCACGAGCACGACTGTAGTGCCGCGTGTCGGTGGCCCAACTTGTCAGTCGCTACACGGCCCGACAACAACACGCCAGTGCTTTTACTCCACAGTTCTGCTTCCGCTCTAATCAGGAGCCAAAGATGTCGGACAGTCTATAGCCCTTTTACGGCACGTCCACGGCTGAATGTGCCAAGTTGCGATTGCCCAAAATGGTGGACACTACACTGCCCTTCGAGACCCTACCAAAGACTTAAGTTCTTAGTAGCGCTTCCGCTCTAATCAGTGGCCAAATATGGCGGACCCTCCATGGCCCTACTGCGGCACGTGTGCGGCTTTATAGCCGCGTTGCGGGGGCCAAAATGGCAGGAAATTACACTGCCCTACTACGATGGCCAAAGATGGCGAACACTACCGCCCCCTAATGCCGCACGTGCACGGCTGTAGTGCCGCGTTGCAGTGGCGAAAATGGCCGGAAACTACACTGCCCAACTACTACACGCCAGTGCCTTTACTCATCAGTTCGGCTTCCGCTCTAAATAGTGGAAAAATATGGCGGACTTTCCATGGCCCTTCAGCGGTACTCGCGCGGCTGAAGTGCCGCATTTCGGTGGCCCAACATGTCGGACTCTTCCCAGTCCTACTACCACACGCCTGTGCCTTTACTCCTCAGTTCGACTTCCGCTCTAATCTTTGACCAAAGAAGGCGGACACTCTATAGCATTTCTGAGGCACGTGCGCGGCTGTAGTGCCGCGTAGCGGTAGCCCAAATTGTCGGATTCAGCACTGCCCAACTGCGACACGACAGTGCCTTTACTCCTCAGTTGGGCTTCCGCTCCACTCCGTGGCCAAAGATGGCGAACAGTCTATAGCCCTAGTGTGGCACGTCCGCGGCTGTAGTGCCGCGTTGCGGTGGCCCAAAATGTCGGACTCTACACTGCCCTACTACGACACGCCAGTGCCTTTACTCCTCAGTTGGTCTTCCGCTCTAATCCCAGGCTAAAACATGGCGAACACTCCAAAGCCCTAATGCTGCACGTGCACGGCTGTAGTGCCGCGTTGCAGTGGCGAAAATGGCAGGAAACTACACTGCCCAACTACTACACGCCAGTGCCATTACTCCTCAGTTCGGCTTCCGCTCTAAATAGCGGGAAAATATGGCGGACACTCTATGGCATTTCTGCGGTACGTGCACGGCTTTAGTGCCTCGTTGCGGTGGCCAAAATGGCAGGAAACTACACTGCCCTATTTCTACACACCAGTGCCTTTACTCCTCAGTTGGGCTTCTGTGACCAAAGAAGGCGGACACTCCATGGTCCAACTGCGGCGCATGGGCAACTGTAGTGCCGCGTTGTGGTGGCCCAAAATAGCGGACACTACACTGCCCTACTTGACCCTACCAAAGACTTAAGTTCTCAATTGCGCTTCCATTCTAAGCATTGGCCAAAAATAGGCGGACACTCCACAGCTCTAATGCGGCACATCCGCGGATGTAGTGCCGCGTTGCGGTAGCCCAAATTGTCGAACTCTTCGCTGCCCTACTACGACACGCCAGTCCCATAACCCCTCATTTGGGATAACGCTCTTATCCGTTGCCAAGGATTGCGGACACTCCACGGTCCTATTGCGGCTTGTGCGCAGCTGTAGTGCCGCGTTGCAGTGGCCAAAATGGCGGAAACTACTCTGCCCTACTACGACACGCGAGAGCCTTTACTCCTCAGGTCGGCTTCCTCCCTAATCAGTGACCAAAGATGGCGGACCCTCCTTGGCCCTTCTGCGGCACGTGCACGACTTTAGTGCCGCGTTGCGGTTGTCCAACTTGTCGGTCGCTACACTGCCCGACTACAACACTCCAGTGCTTTTACTCCACAGTTCTGCTTCCGCTCTAATCAGGAGCCAAAGATGGCGGACAGTCTATAGCCCTTTTGCGGCAAGTCCACGGCTGAATGTGCCAAGTTGCGATTGCCCAAAATGGTGGACACTACACTGCCCTTCGAGACCCTACCAAAGACTTAAGTTCTTAGTAGCGCTTCCGCTCTAATCAGTGGCCAAATATGGCGGACCCTCCATGGCCCTTCTTCGGCACGTGTGCGGCGTTATAGCCGCGTTGCGAGGGCCAAAATGGCAGGAAATTACACTGCCCTACTACGACACGCCAGTGCCTTTACTCCTCAGTAGGGCTTCCGCTCTAATCCGTGGCCAAAGATGGCGATCACTACCGCCCCCTAATGCCGCACGTGCACTGCTGTAGTGCCGCGTTGCAGTGGCGGAAATGGCAGGAAACTACACTGCCCAACTACTACATGCCAGTGCCATTACTCCTCAGTTCGGCTTCCTCTCTAAATAGTGGAAAAATATGGCGGACACTCTATGGCATTTCTGCGGCACTTGCGCGGCTGTAGTGCCGTGTTGCGGGGGCCAAAATGGCAGGAAACTTCACTGCCCTACTACGACACGAAAGTGCCTTCACTCCTCAGTTGCGCTTCCGCTCTAATCCGTGGCCAAAGTTGGCGGAGCCTCCATGGCCCTACTGCGCCAAGTGTGCGGCTTTACAGCCACGTTGCGTCCGCCAAATTGTCGGACTCTTCGCTGTCCTACTACGACACGCCAGTCCCTTAACCCCTCAATTGGGCTTTCGCTCTAATCCGTAGCCAAAGATTGCGGACACTCCACGGTCCTATTGCGGTTTGTGCGTAGCTGAAGTGCCGCGTTGCAGTGGCCAAAATGGTGGAAACTACACTGCCCTACTACGACACGCGAGTGCCTTTACTCCTCAGGTCGGCTTCCGCCCTAATCAGTGACCAAAGATGGCGGACTCTCCATGGACTTTCCGCGGCACATGCTCGGCTGTGGTGCCGGGGTGCGGTGAACCAAAATGGTGGACTCTACACTGCCCGACTACAACACGCCAGTGCCTTTACTCCACAGTTCGGCTTCCGCTCTAAATAGTGGAAAAAGACGGCGGACACTCCATGGCCCTTCAGCGGCACGTGCACGGCTGTAGTGCCGCGTTGTGGTGGCCAAAATGGCAGGAAACTACCCTGCTCTTTTTATACACACCAGTTCCTTTACTCCTCAGTTCGGCTTCCGCTCTAATCTGTGACCAAAGAAGGCGGACACTCTATGGCATTTCTGCGGCACGTGCGCGGCTGTAGTGCCGCTTTGCGGTAGTCCAAAATGTCGGATTCTGCACTGCTCAACTAAGACACGACAGTGCCTTTACTCCTCAGTTGGGCTTCCGCACCACTCCGAGGCCAAAGAAGGCGAACAGTCTATGGCCCTAGTGCGGCAGGTTTGCGGCTGTAGTGCCGCGTTGCGGTGGCCCAAAATGTCGGACTCTACACTGCCCTACTACGACACGCCTGTGCCTTTACTCCTCAGGTCGGCTTCCGCCCTAATCAGTGACCAAAGATGGCGGACTCTCCATGGCCCTTCCGCGGCACATGCGCGGCTGTTGTGCCGGGCTGCGGTGAACCAAAATGGTGGACTCTACACTGCCCGACTACAACACGCCAGTGCCTTTACTCCACAGTTCGGCTTCCGCTCTAATCAGTGGCCAAAGATGGCGGACACTCCATAGCTCTACTGCGGCACGTTCGCGGTTGTAGTGCCGCATTGCGGTGGCCCAAAATGTCAGACTCTACGCTGCCCTACTACGACAAGCCAGTGCCTTTACTCCTCAGTTGGGCTTCCACTCTAATCACTGTCCAAAGATTTCGGACACTCCATGGTCCAACTGCGGCACATGCGCAACTGAAGTGCCGCGTTGTGGTGGCCCAAAATAGCGGTCACTACACTGCCCTTCATGACCCTACCAAAGACTTAAGCTCTCAATTGCGCTTCCCCTCTAGTCATTGGCCAAAGATGGCGGACACTCCATAGCTCTAATGCGGCACGTCCGCGGCTGTAATGCCTTGTTGCGGTGGCCCAAATTGTCGGACACTTCGCTGTCCTACTACGACACGCCAGTCCCTTAACCCCTCAGTTGGGCTTTCGCTCTAATCCGTTGCCAAAGATTGCGGACACTCCACGGTCCTATTGCGGTTTGTGCGTAGCTGAAGTGCCGCGTTGCAGTGGCCAAAATGGTGGAAACTACACTGCCCTACTACGACACGCGAGTGCTTTTACTCCTCAGGACGGCTTCCGCCCTAACCAGTGACCAAAGATGGCGGACTCTCCATGGCCCATCCGTGGCACATGCGCGGCTGTAGTGGCGGGTTGCGGTGAACCAAAATGGTGGACTCTACACTGCCCTACTACGAACCGCCAGTGCCTTTACTCCTCAGTTGGGCTTCCGCTATAATCCGTGGCCAAAGATGGCGAACACTACCGCTCTCTAATGCCGCACGTGCATGGCTGCAGTGCCTTTACTCCTCTGATCGGCTTCCGCTCTTAAAAGTGGAAAAAGATGGCGGACACTCCATGGCCCTTCAGCGGCACGTGCACGGCTGTAGTGCCGGGATGCGGTGAACCAAGATGGTGGACTCTACACAGACCTACTTCGACACGCCAGTGAATTTACTCCTCAGTTCGGCATCCGCTCTAATTTGTAGAAAAAGATGGTGGAACTTCCATGGCCCATCAGCGGCACGTGCACGGTTGTAGTACCGCGTTCCGGTGGCCCAACTTGTTGGACGCTACACTTTCCGACTACAACAGGCCAGTGCCTTTACTCCACAGTTCGGCTTCCGCTCTAATCCGTTGCCAAAGATTGCGGACACTCCACGGTCCTATTGCGGTTTGTGCGTAGCTGAAGTGCCAGGTTGCAGTGGCCAAAATGGTGGAAACTACACTGCCCTACTACGACACGCGAGTGCCCTTACTCCTCAGGTCGGCTTCCGCCCTATCATTGGCCAAAGATGGCGAATACTCCCGCCCCCTAATGCCGCACGTGCACGGCTGTAGTGCCGCGTTGCAGTGGCGAAAATGGCAGGAAACTGCACTGCCCAACTACTACACGCCAGTGCCTTTACTCCTCTGTTCGGCTTCCGCTCTAAATAGTGGAAAAAGATGGCAGACACTCCATGGCCCTTCAGCGGCACGTGCACGGCTGTAAAGCCGCGTTGCGGTGGCCAAAATGGCTGGAAACTACACTGCCCTATTTCTACACGCCTAGCCTTTACTCCTCAGTTCGACTTCCGTTCAAATTAGTGACCATAGAAGGCGGATACTCAATGGCCCTATTGCGGCACATGCGATGCTGTAGTGCCGCGTTGCGGTTTCCCGAAATGTCGGACTCTACACTGCCCTACTACGACACACCAGTACCTTTACTCCTCAGTTCGGATTCCGCTATAAATAGTGGAAAAAGATGGCGGACACTCCAAGGCCCTTCAGCGGCACGAGCACGGCTGTAGCGCCGCGTTGCGGAGGCAAGAATAACAGGAAACTACACTGCCCTACTACAGCACACCAGTGCCTTTATTCCTCAGTTGGGCTTTCGCTCTAATCCGTTGCCAAGGATGGCGGACATTCCATAGCTCAAATGCGGCACGTCCGCGGCTGTAGTGCCGCGTTGCAGTGGCCATAATGGCGGAAACTACACTTCCCTACTACGGCACGCGAGTGCCTTTACTCCTCAGGTCGGCTTCCGCCCTAATCAGTGGCCAAATATGGCGGACCCTCCATGGCCCTACTGCGGCACATGTGCGGCTTTATAGCCGCGTTGCGGGGGCCAAAATGGCAGGAAATTACACTGTACTACTACGACTCGCCAGTGTCTTTACTCCTTAGTTGGGCTTCCGCTCTAATCCGTGGCCAAAGATGGCGAATACTCCCGCCCCCTAATGCCGCCCGTGCACGGCTGTAGTGCCGCGTTGCAGTGGCGAAAATGGCAGGAAACTGCACTGCCCAACTACTACAGGCCAGTGCCTTTACTCCTCTGTTCGGCTTCCGCTCTAAATAGTGGCCAAATATGGCAGACACTCCATGGCCCTTCAGCGGCACGTGCACGGCTGTAGCGCCGCGTTTCGGTGGAACAACATTTCGGACTCTTCCCAGCCCTACTACCACACGCCTGTGCCTTTACTCCTCAGTTCGGCTTCCGCTCTAATCTGTGACCAAAGAAGGCGGACACTCTATGGCATTTCTGCGGCACCTGCGCGGCTGTAGTGCCGCTTTGCGGTAGTCCATAATGTCGGATTCTGCACTGCCCAACTACGACACGACAGTGCCTTTACTCCTAAGTTGGGCTTCCGCACCACTCCGTGGCCAAAGATGGCGAACAGTCTATGGCCCTATTTCGGCAGGTCCGCGGCTGTAGTGCCGCGTTGCGGTGGCCCAAAATGTCGGACTCTACACTGCCCTACTACGACACACCAGTGCCTTTACTCCTCTGTTCGGCTTCCGCTCTAAATAGTGGAAAAAGATGGCAGACACTCCATGGCCCTTCAGCGACACGTGCACGGCTGTAGCGCCGCGTTTCGGTGGACCAACATGTCGGACTCTTCCCAGCCCTACTACCACACGCCTGTGCCTTTACTCCTCAGTTCGGCTTCCAATCTAATCAGTGACCAAAGATGGTGGACACTCCATAGCCCTACAGCAGCACGTCCGCGACAGTAGAGCCGCGGTGCGGTGGCTCAAAATGTCGGACTATAGACTGCCCTACTACTACTACACGCCAGCGCCTTTACTCTTCAGTTCGGCTTCCGCTCTAATTTGTGGCCAAAGTTGGCGGACAATCCATAGCCTTACCGCGGCACATGCACAGCTGTAGTGTCACGTTGCGGTGGCCCAAAATATTGGACTCTACTCTGCCCTACTACGACACGCCTGTGCCTTTACTCCTCAGTTGAGCTTCCGCTCTTATCCGTTTTCCAAAGATGGCGGACATTCCATAGCCCTACTGCGGCACGTCCGCGGCTGTAGTGCCGTGTTGCGGTGCCCCAAAATAGCGGACTCTACACTGCCCTACTGCGACACGCCTGTTCCTTTACTCCTCAGTTGGGCTTACGCTTAAATTAGTGGCTAAAGATGGCGGACAGTCTATAGCCCTACTGCGGCACGTCCGCGGCAGTAGTGTCGCGTTGCGGTGCCCTAAAATGGCGGACTCTACACTGCCCTACTACGACACGCCTGTGGCTTTACTCCTCAGTAGGGCTTCCGCTCTAATCCGTGTCCAAAGATGATGAACAATCCCCGGCCCTAATGCGGCACGTGCACGGCAGTAGTGCCATGTTGCGATGGCCAAAAATATCGGACTCTACACTGCCCTACTACGACACGCCTGTGGCTTTACTCCTCAGATGAGTTTCAGCTCTAATCTTTGACCAAAGATGGTGGACACTCCATAGCCCTACAGCAGCACGTCCGCGACAGTAGAGCCGCGGTGCGGTGGCTCAAAATGTCGGACTATACACTGCCCTACTACTACACGCCAGCGCCTTTACTCTTCAGTTCGGCTTCCGCTCATATTAGTGGCCAAAGATGGCGGACAGTCTATAGCCCTACTGCGTCACGTCCGCGGCAGTAGTGTCGCGTTGCGGTGCCCTAAAATGGTGGACTCTACACTGCCCTACTACGACACGCCTGTGCCTTTACTCCTCAGTTGAGCTTCTGCTCTTATCCGTTACCAAAGATGGCGGACATTCCATAGCCCTACTGCGGCACGTCCGCGGCTGTAGTGCCGTGTTGCGGTGCCCCAAAATAGCGGACTCTACACTGCCCTACTGCGACACATCTGTTCCTTTACTCCTCAGTTGGGCTTCCGCTTAAATCAGTGGCTAAAGATGGCGGACAGTCTATAGCCCTACTGCGGCACGTCCGCGGCTGAAGTGCTGAGCAGTGGTGGCTAAAATGGCAGGATACTACACTGCCCTAATACTACACGCCAGTGCCTTTTCTCTTCAGTTCGGCTTCCAATCTAACTAATGGAAAAAGATGGCGGACACTCCATGGCCCTTCTGAGGCACGTGTAAGCTGAAGTGCCACGTTGTGTTGCCCCAAAATATCGGACTCTACTCTGCCCTACTACTACACGTCAGTGCCTTTACTCCTCAGTTCGGCTTCCGCTCTAATCCCTGGCCAAAGATGGCGAACACTCCCCGGCCCTAATGCGGCACATCACGGCTGTAGTGCCGTGTTGCGGTGGCCCAAAATATCGGACTCTGCACTGCCCTACGACGACACGTCAGTGCCTTTACTCCTTAAATCGACTTCCGCTCAAATCAGTGACCAAAGATGGCGAATAGTCTATAGACCTTCTGCGACACGTCCGCGGCTGTAGTGCCGCGTTGCGGTGCCCCAAAATGGCGGACACTTCACTGCCCTACTACGACACGCCTGTTCCTTTACTCCTCAGTTCGGCTTTCGCTTAAATCAGTGGCCAAATATGGCGGACCCTCCATGGCCCTACTGCAGCACGTCCGCGGCTGTAGTGCCGCGATGCGGTGCCCCAAAATGTCGGACTCTACACTGCCCTACTACGACACGCCTGTTTCTTTATTCCTCAGATGAGCTTCCGCTCTAATCAGTGGCCAAAGATGGTGGACACTCCATAGCCCTACAGCAGCACGTCCGCGACTGTAGTTCCGCGGTGCGGTGGCCCAAAATGTCAGACTATACACTGCCCTAGCACGACACGCAAGTGTCTTTACTCTTCAGTTCGGCTTCCGCTCTTATCCGTTACCAAAGATGGCGGGCATTCCATAGCCCTACTGCGGCACGTCCGCGGCTGTAGTGCCGAGTTGCGGTGCCCCAAAATAGCGGACTCTACACTGCCCTACTGCGACACGCCTCTTCCTTTACTCCTCAGTTGGGCTTCCGCTTAAATCAGTGGCTAAAGGTAGCGGACAGTCTATAGCGCTACTGCGGCACGTCCGCGGCTGTAGTGCTGAGCAGTGGTGGCCAAAAATATCGGACTCTACACTGCCCTACGACGACACGTCAGTGCCTTTACTCCTCAGTTCGGCTTCCGCTCTAATCCCTGGCCAAAGATGGCGAACACTCCCCGGCCCTAATGCGGCACATCACGGCTGTAGTTCCGTGTTGCGGTGGCCCTAAATATCGGACTCTACACTGCCCTACGACGACACGTCAGTGCCTTTACCCCTTAAATCGACTTCCGCTCAAATCAGTGGCCAAAGATGGCGAATAGTCTATAGACCTTCTGCGGCACGTCCGCGGCTGTAGTGCCGCGTTGCGGGGCCCCAAAATGGCGGACACTTCACTGCCCTACTACGACACGCAAGTGCCTTTACTCTTCAGTTCGGCTTCCGCTCTAATTTGTGGCCAAAGTTGGCGGACAATCCATAGCACTACTGCGGCACGTCCGCGGCTGTAGTGCCGTGTTGCGGTGCCCCAAAATAGCGGACTCTACACTGTCCTACGACGACACGTCAGTGCCTTTACTCCTTAAATTGACTTCCGCTCAAATCAGTGGCCAAAGATGGCGAATAGTCTATAGACCTTCTGCGGCACGTCCGCGGCTGTAGTGCCGCGTTGCGGTGCCCCAAAATGGCGGACAATTCACTGCCCTACTACGACACGCCTGTTCCTTTACTCCTCAGTTGGGCTTTCGCTTAAATCAGTGGCCTAATATGGCGGACCCTCCGTGGCCCTACTGTGGCACGTCTGCGGCTGTAGTGCCGCGTTGCGGTGCCCCTAAATGGCGGACTCTACACTGCCCTACTACGACACGCCTGTGGCTTTACTCCTCAGATGAGCTTCCGCTCTAATTTGTGGCCAAAGATGGAGGACAATCCATAGCCTTACCGTGGCACGTGCACGGCTGTAGTGTCACGTTGCGGTGGCCCAAAATATCGGACTCTACACTGCCCTACTACTACACGCCAGTGCCTTTTCTCCTCAGATCTGCTTCCGCTCTAAATAGTGGAAAAAGATGTCGGACACTCCATGGCCCTTCGGCGGCACGTGCGCTGCTGAAGTGCCGCGTTGCAGTGGCCCAACATGTCGGACGCAACACTGTCCGACTACGACACGTCAGTGCCTTTACTCCTCAGTTCGGCTTCCGCTCTAATCAATGGCCAAATATGGCGGACACTCCACGGCCCTACTGCGGCACGTAATAGGCTGTTGTGCCGCGTTGTGGAGTCCCGACATGGCGGACACTACACTGCCCTACTAGACTCTACCAAAGACTTAAGTTCTCAGTTGCGCTTCCGCTTAAATCAGAGGCCAAATATGGCGTACCCTCCATTGCCCTACTGCGGCAAGCGCGCGGCTGTAGTGTCGCGTTGCGTTGCACCAAAATATCGGACTCTACACTGCCCTACTACGACAGGCCTGTTCCTTTACTCCTCAGTAGGGCTTCCGCTTAAATCAGTGGCTAAAGATGGCGGACAGTCTATAGCCCTACTGCGGCACGTCCGCGGCTGTAGTGCTGCGTAGCGGTGGCCAAAATGACAGGATACTACACTGCCCTACTACTACACGCCAGTGCCTTTTCTCTTCAGTTCTGCTTCCACTCTAACTAATGGAAAAAGATGTCGGACACTCCATGGCCCTTCAGCGGCACGTGCGCTGCTAAAGTGCCGCGTTGCAGTGGCCGAAAATGGCGTACTCTACACTGCCCGACTACGACACGCCAGTGCCTTTACTCCACAGTTCGGCTTCCGCTCTAATCCTTGTCCAAAGATGATGAACACTCCCCGGCCCTAATGCGGCACTTGCACGGCTGTAGTGCCGCGTTGCTGCGGGCCAACATGTCGGACGCAACACTGCCCGACTACGACACGCCTGTGGCTTTACTCCTCTGTTCGGCTTCCGCTCTAATCCCTGGCCAAAGATGGCGAACACTCCCCGGCCCTAATGCGGCACATCACGGCTGTAGTGCCGTGTTGCGGTTGCCCAAAATATCGGACTCTACACTGCCCTAAGACGACGCGTAAGTGCCTTTACTCCTTAAATCGACTTCCGCTCAAATCAGTGGCCAAAGATGGCGAATAGTCTATAGACCTTCTGCGGCACGTCCGCGGCTGTAGTGCCGCGTTGCGGTGCCCCAAAATGGCGGACACTTCACTGCCCTACTACGACACGCCTGTTCCTTTACTCCTCAGTTGGGCTTTCGCTTAAATCAGTGGCCAAATATGGCGGACCCTCCATGGCCCTACTGCGGCACGTCTGCGGCTGTAGTGCCGCGTTGCGATGCCCCTAAATGGCGGACTCTACACTGCCCTACTACGACACGACAGTGGCTTTACTCAACAGATGAGCTTCCGCTCCAATCAGTGGCCAAAGTTGGCGAATAGTCTATAGACCTTCTGCGGCACGTCCGCGGCTGTAGTGCCGCGTTGCGGTGCCCCAAAATATCGGACTCTACACTGCCCTACGACGACACGTCAGTGCCTTTACTCCTTAAATCGACTTCCGCTCAAATCAGTGACCAAAGATGGCGAATAGTCTATAGACCTTCTGCGGCACGTCCGCGGCTGTAGTGCCACGTTGCGGGGCCCCAAAATGGCGGACACTTCACTGCCCTACTACGACACGCAAGTGCCTTTACTCTTCAGTTCGGCTTCCGCTCTAATTTGTGGCCAAAGTTGGCGGACAATCCATAGCCCTACTGCGGCACGTCCGCGGCTGTAGTGCCGTGTTGCGGTGCCCCAAAATATCGGACTCTACACTGCCCTACTACTACACGTCAGTGCCTTTACTCCTCAGTTCGGCTTCCGCTCTAATTAATGGCCAAAGATGGCGGACAGTCTATAACCCTACTGCGTCACGTCCGCGGCAGTAGTGTCGCGTTGCGGTGCCCTAAAATGGCGGACTCTACACTGCCCTACTACGACACGCCTATGCCTTTACTCCTCAGTTGAGCTTCCGCTCTTATCCGTTACCAAAGATGGCGGATATTCCATAGCCCTACTGCGGCACGTCCGCGGCTGTAGTGCTGTGTTGCGGTGTCCCAAAATAGCGGACTCTACACTGCCCTACTGCGACACGCCTGTTCCTTTACTCCTCAGTTGGGCTTCCGCTTAAATCAGTGACTAAAGATGGCGGACCGTCTATAGCCCTACTGAGGCACGTCCGCGGCTTTAGTGCTGAGCAGTGGTGGCTAAAATGGCAGGATACTACACTGCCCTACTACTACACGCCAGTGCCTTTTCTCCTCAGTTCGGCATCCAATCTAACTAATGGAAAAAGATGGCGGACACTCCATGGCCCTTCCGCGGCACGTGTAAGCTGAAGTGCCACGTTGTGTTGCCCCAAAATATCGGACTCTACTCTGCCCTACTACTACACGTCAGTGCCTTTACTCCTCAGTTCGGCTTCCGCTCTAATCCCTGGCCAAAGATGGCGAACACTCCCCGGCCCTAATGCGGCACATCACGGCTGTAGTTCCGTGTTGCGGTGGCCCTAAATATCGGACTCTACACTGCCCTACGACGACACGTCAGTGCCTTTACTCCTTAAATCGACTTCCGCTCAAATCAGTGGCCAAAGATGGCGAATAGTCTATAGACCTTCTGCGGCACGTCCGCGGCTGTAGTGCCGCGTTGCGGGGCCCCAAAATGGCGGACACTTCACTGCCCTACTACGACACGCAAGTGCCTTTACTCTTCAGTTCGGCTTCCGCTCTAATTTGTGGCCAAAGTTGGCGGACAATCCATAGCCCTAATGCGGCACGTCCGCGGCTGTAGTGCCGTGTTGCGGTGCCCCAAAATAGCAGACTCTACACTGTCCTACGACGACACGTCAGTGCCTTTACTCCTTAAATTGACTTCCGCTCAAATCAGTGGCCAAAGATGGCGAATAGTCTATAGACCTTCTGCGGCACGTCCGCGGCTGTAGTGCCGCGTTGCGGTGCCCCAAAATGGCGGACAATTCACTGCCCTACTACGACACGCCTGTTCCTTTACTCCTCAGTTGGGCTTTCGCTTAAATCAGTGGCCTAATATGGCGGACCCTCCGTGGCCCTACTGTGGCACGTCTGCGGCTGTAGTGCCGCGTTGCGGTTCCCCTAAATGGCGGACTCTACACTGCCCTACTACGACACGCCTGTGGCTTTACTCCTCAGATGAGCTTCCGCTCTAATTTGTGGCCAAAGATGGAGGACAATCCATAGCCTTACCGTGGCACGTGCACGGCTGTAGTGTCACGTTGCGGTGGCCCAAAATATCGGACTCTACACTGCCCTACTACTACACGCCAGTGCTTTTTCTCCTCAGATCTGCTTCCGCTCTAAATAGTGGAAAAAGATGTCGAAAACTCCATGGCCCTTCGGCGGCACGTGCGCTGCTGAAGTGCCGCGTTGCAGTGGCCCAACATGTCGGACGCAACACTGTCCGACTACGACACGCCAGTGCCTTTACTCCTCAGTTCGGCTTCCGCTCTAATCAATGACCAAAAATGGCGGACACTCCCCGGCCCTAATGCGGCACTTGCACGGCTGTAGTGCCGCGTTGCTGCGGCCCAACATGTCGGACGCAACACTGCCCGACTACGACACGCCTGTGGCTTTACTCCTCTGTTCGGCTTCCGCTCTAATCCCTGGTCAAAGATGGCGAACACTCCCCGGCCCTAATGCCGCACATCACGGCTGTAGTGCCGTGTTGCGGTGGCCCAAAATATCGGACTCTACACTGCCCTAAGACGACGCGTAAGTGCCTTTACTCCTTAAATCGACTTCCGCTCAAATCAGTGGCCAAAGATGGCGAATAGTCTATAGACCTTCTGCGGCACGTCCGCGGCTGTAGTGCCGCGTAGCGGTGCCCCAAAATGGCGGACACTTCACTGCCCTACTACGACACGCCTGTTCCTTTACTCCTCAGTTGGGCTTTCGCTTAAATCAGTGGCCAAATATGGCGGACCCTCCATGGCCCTACTGCGGCACGTCTGCGGCTGTAGTGCCGCGTTGCGGTGCCCCTAAATGGCGGACTCTACACTGCCCTACTACGACACGACAGTGGCTTTACTCAACAGATGAGCTTCCGCTCTAATCAGTGACCAAAGATGGTGGACACTCCATAGCCGTACAGCAGCACGTCCGCGACTGTAGTGCCGCGGTGCGGTGGCCCAAAATGTCGGACTATACACTGCCCTACCACGACACGCAAGTGCCTTTACTCTTCAGTTCGGCTTCCGCTCTAATTTGTGGCCAAAGTTGGCGGACAATCCATAGCCTTACCGCGGCACGTGCGCGGCTGTAGTGTCACGTTGCGGTGGCCCAAAATATCGGACTCTACTCTGCCCTACTACGACACGCCTGTGCCTTTACTCCTCAGTTGAGCTTCCGCTTAAATCAGTGGCTAAAGATGGCGGACAGTCTATAGCCCTACTGCTGCACGTCCGCGGCTGTAGTGTCGCGTTGCGTTGCCCCAAAATATCGGACTCTACACTGCCCTACTACTGCACGCCTGTGCCTTTTCTCCTGAGTTCGGCTTCCACTCTAATCAGTGGCCAAAGATGGCGGACACTCCACGGCCCTACTGCGACACGTGCGTGGCTTTATTGCCCCGTTGCTGTGGAACAAAATATAGGACTCTTCACTGCCCTACTACTACACGTCAGTGCTTTTACTCCTCAGTTGCGCTTCCGCTTTAATCTATCACCAAATATGGCGGATCCTCTATGGCCCTTCTGCGGCACGTGCGCGGCTTTATTGCCGCGTTGCGGTGGCCCAACATGTCGGACGCTACACTGCCAGACTACGACACGCCTGTGCCTTTACTCCTCAGTTCGGCTTCTCCTCTAATCAGTGTCTAACGATGGCGGACGATCTATTGCCCTACTGCGGCACGTGTGTGGCTGTAGTGCCACGTTGCAGTGGCCCAAAATGTCGGACTCTACACAGGCTTATTACGGCACGCCAGTGCCTTTACTCCTCAGTTGGGATTCCGCTCTAATCAGTAGATAAAGATGGCGGACACTCCACGGCCCTTCTGCGGCACGTGCGTGGCTGTAGTGCCACGTTGCAGAGGCCCAAAATGTCGGACTCTACACTACCTTACTACGACATGCCAGTGCCTTTACTGCTCAGTTGGGCTTCCGCTCTAATCCGTGTCCAAAGATGATGAACACTCCCCGGCCCTAATGCGGCACGTGCACGGCAGTAGTGCCGTGTTGCGATGGCCCAAAATGTCGGACTCTACACTGGCTTACTACGGCACGCCAGTGCCTTTTCTCCTCAGTTCGGCTTCCAATCTAACTAATGGAAAAAGATGGCGGACACTCCATGGCCCTTCAGCGGCACGTGTAAGCTGTAGTGCCGCGTTGCTGCGGCCCAACATGTCGGACGCAACACTGCCCGAATACGACACGCCTGTGCCTTTACTCCTCAGTTGGGCTTCCGCTATAATCCGTGTCCAAAGATGATGAACACTCCCCGGCCCTAATGCGGCACGTGCACGGCAGTAGTGCCGTGTTGCGATGGCCCAAAATATCGGACTCTACACTGCCCTACTACTACACGCCAGTGCCTTTTCTCCTCAGTTCTGCTTCCGCTCTAAATAGTGGAAAAAGATGTCGGACACTCCATGGCCCTTCGGCGGCACGTGCGCTGCTGAAGTGCCGCGTTGCAGTGGCCCAACATGTCGGACGCAACACTGTCCGACTACGACACGCCAGTGCGTTTACTCCTCAGTTCGGCTTCCGCTCTAATCAGTGGCCAAAAATGGCGGACACTCCACGGCCCTACTGCGGCACTTAATAGGCTGTTGTGCCGCGTTGCGGTGGCCCGAAATGGCGGACACCACACTGCCCTACTAGACTCTACCAAAGACTTAAGTTCTCAGTTGCGCTTCCGCTTAAATCAGAGGCAAAATATGGCGGACCCTCCATGGCCCTATTGCGCCATGCGCGCGGCTGTAGTGTCGCGTTGCGTTGCCCCAAAATATCGGACTCTACACTGCCCTACTACGACACGCCAGTGCCTTTACTCCTCAGCAGGGCTTCCGCTCTCATCCGGGACCAAAGATGGCGAACACACCCCGGCACTACTTCGGCGCGCGTGGCTGTAGTGCTGCGTTGCGTTGGCCCAAAATGGTGGACACAACACTACCCTACTAGACTGTACCATAAACTTAAGTTCTCAGTTGCGCTTCCGCTTTAATCTATGGCCAAATATGGCGGGCCCTCCATGGCCCTTCTTCGGCACGTGCGCGGCTTTATTGCCGCGTTGCGGTGGCCCAACATGTCGGACGCTACACTGCCCGACTACGACACGCCTGTGCCTTTACTCCTCAGTTCGGCTTCTGCTCTAATCAGTGTCTAACGATGGCGGGCGGTCTATTGCCCTACTGCGGCACGTGTGTGGCTGTAGTGCCACGTTGCAGTGGCCCAAAATATCGGACTCTACACTGCCCTACTACTACACGCGAGTGCCTTTACTCCTCAGGTCGGCTTCCACCCTATCATTGGCCAAAGATGGCGAATACTCCCGCCCCCTAATGCCGCACGTGCACGGCTGTAGTGCCGCGTTGCAGTGGCGAAAATGGCAGGAAACTGCACTGCCCAACTACTACACGCCAGTGCCTTTACTCCTCTGTTCGGCTTCCGCTCTAAATAGTGGAAAAAGATGGCAGACACTCCATGGCCCTTCAGCGGCACGTGCACGGCTGTAAAGCCGCGTTGCGGTGGCCAAAATGGCTGGAAACTACACTGCCCTATTTCTACACGCCTAGCCTTTACTCCTCAGTTCGACTTCCGTTCAAATTAGTGACCATAGAAGGCGGATACTCAATGGCCCTATTGCGGCACATGCGATGCTGTAGTGCCGCGTTGCGGTTTCCCGAAATGTCGGACTCTACACTGCCCTACTACGACACACCAGTACCTTTACTCCTCAGTTCGGATTCCGCTATAAATAGTGGAAAAAGATGGCGGACACTCCAAGGCCCTTCAGCGGCACGAGCACGGCTGTAGCGCCGCGTTGCGGAGGCAAGAATGGCAGGAAACTACACTGCCCTACTACAGCACACCAGTGCCTTTATTCCTCAGTTGGGCTTTCGCTCTAATCCGTTGCCAAGGATGGCGGACATTCCATAGCTCAAATGCGGCACGTCCGCGGCTGTAGTGCCGCGTTGCAGTGGCCATAATGGCGGAAACTACACTTCCCTACTACGGCACGCGAGTGCCTTTACTCCTCAGGTCGGCTTCCGCCCTAATCAGTGGCCAAATATGGCGGACCCTCCATGGCCCTACTGCGGCACATGTGCGGCTTTATAGCCGCGTTGCGGGGGCCAAAATGGCAGGAAATTACACTGTACAACTACGACTCGCCAGTGTCTTTACTCCTTAGTTGGGCTTCCGCTCTAATCCGTGGCCAAAGATGGCGAATACTCCCGCCCCCTAATGCCGCCCGTGCACGGCTGTAGTGCCGCGTTGCAGTGGCGAAAATGGCAGGAAACTGCACTGCCCAACTACTACACGCCAGTGCCTTTACTCCTCTGTTCGGCTTCCGCTCTAAATAGTGGCCAAATATGGCAGACACTCCATGGCCCTTCAGCGGCACGTGCACGGCTGTAGCACCGCGTTTCGGTGGAACAACATTTCGGACTCTTCCCAGCCCTACTACCACACGCCTGTGCCTTTACTCCTCAGTTCGGCTTCCGCTCTAATCTGTGACCAAAGAAGGCGGACACTCTATGGCATTTCTGCGGCACCTGCGCGGCTGTAGTGCCGCTTTGCGGTAGTCCATAATGTCGGATTCTGCACTGCCCAACTACGACACGACAGTGCCTTTACTCCTAAGTTGGGCTTCCGCACCACTCCGTGGCCAAAGATGGCGAACAGTCTATGGCCCTATTGCGGCAGGTCCGCGGCTGTAGTGCCGCGTTGCGGTGGCCCAAAATGTCGGACTCTACACTGCCCTACTACGACACACCAGTGCCTTTACTCCTCTGTTCGGCTTCCGCTCTAAATAGTGGAAAAAGATGGCAGACACTCCATGGCCCTTCAGCGACACGTGCACGGCTGTAGCGCCGCGTTTCGGTGGACCAACATGTCGGACTCTTCCCAGCCCTACTACCACACGCCTGTGCCTTTACTCCTCAGTTCGGCTTCCAATCTAATCAGTGACCAAAGATGGTGGACACTCCATAGCCCTACAGCAGCACGTCCGCGACAGTAGAGCCGCGGTGCGGTGGCTCAAAATGTCGGACTATACACTGCCCTACTACTACACGCCAGCGCCTTTACTCTTCAGTTCGGCTTCCGCTCTAATTTGTGGCCAAAGTTGGCGGACAATCCATAGCCTTACCGCGGCACATGCACAGCTGTAGTGTCACGTTGCGGTGGCCCAAAATATCGGACTCTACTCTGCCCTACTACGACACGCCTGTGCCTTTACTCCTCAGTTGAGCTTCCGCTCTTATCCGTTTTCCAAAGATGGCGGACATTCTATAGCCCTACTGCGGCACGTCCGCGGCTGTAGTGCCGTGTTGCGGTGCCCCAAAATAGCGGACTCTACACTGCCCTACTGCGACACGCCTGTTCCTTTACTCCTCAGTTGGGCTTCCGCTTAAATTTGTGGCTAAAGATTGCGGACAGTCTATAGCCCTACTGCGGCACGTCCGCGGCAGTAGTGTCGCGTTGCGGTGCCCTAAAATGGCGGACTCTACACTGCCCTACTACGACACGCCTGTGGCTTTACTCCTCAGTAGGGCTTCCGCTCTAATCCGTGTCCAAAGATGATGAACACTCCCCGGCCCTAATGCGGCACGTGCACGGCAGTAGTGCCATGTTGCGATGGCCAAAAATATCGGACTCTACACTGCCCTACTACGACACGCCTGTGGCTTTACTCCTCAGATGAGTTTCAGCTCTAATCAGTGACCAAAGATGGTGGACACTCCATAGCACTACAGCAGCACGTCCGCGACAGTGGAGCCGCGGTGCGGTGGCTCAAAATGTCGGACTATACACTGCCCTACTACTACACGCCAGCGCCTTTACTCTTCAGTTCGGCTTCCGCTCATATTAGTGGCCAAAGATGGCGGACAGTCTATAGCCCTACTGCGTCACGTCCGCGGCAGTAGTGTCGCGTTGCGGTGCCCTAAAATGGTGGACTCTACACTGCCCTACTACGACACGCCTGTGCCTTTACTCCTCAGTTGAGCTTCTGCTCTTATCCGTTACCAAAGATGGCGGACATTCCATAGCCCTACTGCGGCACGTCCGCGGCTGTAGTGCCGTGTTGCGGTGCCCCAAAATAGCGGACTCTACACTGCCCTACTGCGACACGCCTGTTCCTTTACTCCTCAGTTGGGCTTCCGCTTAAATCAGTGCCTAAAGATGGCGGACAGTCTATAGCCCTACTGCGGCACGTCCGCGGCTGTAGTGCTGAGCAGTGGTGGCTAAAATGGCAGGATACTACACTGCCCTACTACTACACGCCAGTGCCTTTTCTCTTCAGTTCGGCTTCCAATCTAACTAATGGAAAAAGATGGCGGACACTCCATGGCCCTTCTGCGGCACGTGTAAGCTGAAGTGCCACGTTGTGTTGCCCCAAAATATCGGACTCTACTCTGCCCTACTACTACACGTCAGTGCCTTTACTCCTCAGTTCGGCTTCCGCTCTAATCCCTGGCCAAAGATGGCGAACACTCCCCGGCCCTAATGCGGCACATCACGGCTGTAGTGCCGTGTTGCGGTGGCCCAAAATATCGGACTCTACACTGCCCTACGACGACACGTCAGTGCCTTTACTCCTTAAATCGACTTCCGCTCAAATCAGTGACCAAATCTGGCGAATAGTCTATAGACCTTCTGCGACACGTCCGCGGCTGTAGTGCCGCGTTGCGGTGCCCCAAAATGGCGGACACTTCACTGCCCTACTACGACACGCCTGTTCCTTTACTCCTCAGTTCGGCTTTCGCTTAAATCAGTGGACAAATATGGCGGACCCTCCATGGCCCTACTGCAGCACGTCCACGGCTGTAGTGCCGCGATGCGGTGCCCCAAAATGTCGGACTCTACACTGCCCTACTACGACACGCCTGTTTCTTTATTCCTCAGATGAGCTTCCGCTCTAATCAGTGGCCAAAGATGGTGGACACTCCATAGCCCTACAGCAGCACGTCCGCGACTGTAGTTCCGCGGTGCGGTGGCCCAAAATGTCAGACTATACACTGCCCTAGCACGACACGCAAGTGTCTTTACTCTTCAGTTCGGCTTCCGCTCTTATCCGTTACCAAAGATGGCGGGCATTCCATAGCCCTACTGCGGCACGTCCGCGGCTGTAGTGCCGAGTTGCGGTGCCCCAAAATAGCGGACTCTACACTGCCCTACTGCGACACGCCTGTTCCTTTACTCCTCAGTTGGGCTTCCGCTTAAATCAGTGGCTAAAGGTAGCGGACAGTCTATAGCGCTACTGCGGCACGTCCGCGGCTGTAGTGCTGAGCAGTGGTGGCCAAAAATATCGGACTCTACACTGCCCTACGACGACACGTCAGTGCCTTTACTCCTCAGTTCGGCATCCGCTCTAATCCCTGGCCAAAGATGGCGAACACTCCCCGGTCCTAATGCGGCACATCACGGCTGTAGTTCCGTGTTGCGGTGGCCCTAAATATCGGACTCTACACTGCCCTACGACGACACGTCAGTGCCTTTACTCCTTAAATCGACTTCCGCTCAAATCAGTGGCCAAAGATGGCGAATAGTCTATAGACCTTCTGCGGCACGTCCGCGGCTGTAGTGCCGCGTTGCGGGGCCCCAAAATAGCGGACACTTCACTGCCCTACTACGACACGCAAGTACCTTTACTCTTCAGTTCGGCTTCCGCTCTAATTTGTGGCCAAAGTTGGCGGACAATCCATAGCCCTACTGCGGCACGTCCGCGGCTGTAGTGCCGTGTTGCGGTGCCCCAAAATAGCGGACTCTACACTGTCCTACGACGACACGTCAGTGCCTTTACTCCTTAAATTGACTTCCGCTCAAATCAGTGGCCAAAGATGGCGAATAGTCTATAGACCTTCTGCGGCACGTCCGCGGCTGTAGTGCCGCGTTGCGGTGCCCCAAAATGGCGGACAATTCACTGCCCTACTACGACACGCCTGTTCCTTTACTCCTCAGTTGGGCTTTCGCTTAAATCAGTGGCCTAATATGGCGGACCCTCCGTGGCCCTACTGTGGCACGTCTGCGGCTGTAGTGCCGCGTTGCGGTGCCCCTAAATGGCGGACTCTACACTGCCCTACTACGACACGCCTGTGGCTTTACTCCTCAGATGAGCTTCCGCTCTAATTTGTGGCCAAAGATGGAGGACAATCCATAGCCTTACCGTGGCACGTGCACGGCTGTAGTGCCACGTTGCAGTGACCCAAAATGTCGGACTCTACACAGGCTTATTACGGCACGCCAGTGCCTTTACTCCTCAGTTGGGATTCCGCTCTAATCAGTAGATAAAGATGGCGGACACTCCACGGCCCTTCTGCGGCACGTGCGTGGCTGTAGTGCCACGTTGCAGAGGCCCAAAATGTCGGACTCTACACTACCTTACTACGACATGCCAGTGCCTTTACTGCTCAGTTGGGCTTCCGCTCTAATCCGTGTCCAAAGATGATGAACACTCCCCGGCCCTAATGCGGCACGTGCACGGCAGTAGTGCCGTGTTGCGATGGCCCAAAATGTCGGACTCTACACTGGCTTACTACGGCACGCCAGTGCCTTTTCTCCTCAGTTCGGCTTCCAATCTAACTAATGGAAAAAGATGGCGGACACTCCATGGCCCTTCAGCGGCACGTGTAAGCTGTAGTGCCGCGTTGCTGCGGCCCAACATGTCGGACGCAACACTGCCCGAATACGACACGCCTGTGCCTTTACTCCTCAGTTGGGCTTCCGCTCTAATCCGTGTCCAAAGATGATGAACACTCCCCGGCCCTAATGCGGCACGTGCACGGCAGTAGTGCCGTGTTGCGATGGCCCAAAATATCGGACTCTACACTGCCCTACTACTACACGCCAGTGCCTTTTCTCCTCAGTTCTGCTTCCGCTCTAAATAGTGGAAAAAGATGTCGGACACTCCATGGCCCTTCGGCG